>NW_007726551.1:280048-479190 GCF_000696425.1 Galeopterus variegatus
CCTTTTGAAATAAATTATCTACATCTTTTTTTTTTTTGGTGTCTTTTTCCATGTCCGGCAACGGATCGCAACCCTCAGTGTCGCCCCCGTACCGGACCGGGACCGGCAACGGGATTGCAACCCTCGGTGTTGCTCCCGCGCCTCGCTCAGCCAGTGAGCGGGAACCAGTCTGTATGTGGGATCCGAACCCTCGGCGGGAGCGCCACCGCACTTCCCAAGCGGCGCACTATCGCTGTGCGCCACCGGGCCAGCCCCAAAATATTCCTTTTTACTTTTAATTCATTCCAAAATAGTTACCTATCAGCTCTAGTTTCTGCTGAACAGGGATATGATTTCTACCAACGTAGTCACAATAACAAAATTTAATCAAATTACAGGTCCAGTGGAGTTCATTGTATTGGGATCTTACCCATATTTGTATTTTATCAAGAATATAAATCAACCTGGTAGAGGTTTCCTTCACTCTGCCTCTTTGGAAGCCACCTGCCAATTTAATTTATATATTCAATTCACAAAAGAAGATACATTACTCACTTGCAGAGTCAGTAATGTCTGTACATATCAGCATTTCATGACAGATAAGAAGTATTTGTAAATCATTTGTGAGGAAGATACTCATAAATGAAAAGAGATTTACTGGTGTATTTTTTTCATTATAATGCTGTATTACACTTCAAACTAGAAAAACAATTTTAAAGGGTCTAACCCTTGTCTCTCCCATGGAGACCAGGATTTAGCCTGCATGAGACATTCAGCATGGATTTGTTTTCCAGAGGAAAGATGATGGGTGAAATAATCACACTGTCTGGGTAGTAAAGAGTACTTTATGTATAACCTGCCTTAAATAATTGACTGGATAAGGAAATTGTGGTATACATACACAATGGAACACTACTCAGCCATAAAAAAGAATGAAATTCTACCATTTGCAGCAACATGGATGAGCCTGGAGAAAATTATTCTAAGTGAAACAACCCAGGTGCAGAAAGAGAAATACTGCATGTTCTCACTCATAACTGGGTGCTGAATCCGTACATAAACAATTGAACAATAAATAGAGACAGAGAGAAAGAAAGAAAGAAACAACATTCACAGTAATACGTTGAACTTTTAGAAAACTAGAGCTGGAAAAGGGGAGGGGAGGGGGAGAAGGAAGGGGGCTAATAAGGAATTGGTCAATGGACACAAAGAATGATTGCATATTGTAATGATGAATGAGCTAACTATACTAGATCTAATCACCAGACATTCTACACAATTATTGAAAATCAATGTTGCACCCCACATGTATGTATCATAATAATAAAACAAATGATAAACAAATATAGCCCTTAGTATATGTCACATATTTTTCTAAGCTCTTGAGTATATATTAACTCATTCAATCCTTACCACAACTGTGTAAGATAGGTACCTCCCTCTTATGGATGAGGAAACTGAGGCACAAAGAGGTTAAATAAGTTACCTGAGGTGAAATGGTGACCAAATGGTGGAGCTGGGATTGAGATGCTGGCAATCCAACTCCAGAATGCATGCTCTCAATCACTGCTCCCACTGAAGGGGCTGGTGAGGAGGCAGTACAGGGAGAGATGGTGCTGGAGAGTCTAAGCTAGCTGCTTCATATTTTCCTAATGCGAACTGTTGCTAAGAAAGTATGAGGGATTATTGTCTATGTCACAGACCAATATTACAAAGATGTGTAGGGCTGTGCTTCTCAAAGTCTGGCATACACTAAAATCATGTGAAGATCTTGTTAAAACACAGATTCCTGGACCCAGTGGTCAGATATTCTTTTTCAAGAGATTGGGCACAAAGATCTGTATTTCTTTTTCTTTATTCATTTTTTTTTGACTGGTAAAGGGATCACAACCCTTGGCACGGTGTGGTCTGTGCCACACTCAGCCAGTGAGTGCACCGGCCATCCCTATACAGGATCTGAACCCGCGGCCGTGGTGCTACCAGCACCGCACTCTCCCGAGTGAGCCATGAGGCCGGCCCAAAGATCTGTATTTCTAATGAGTTCCAAGATGATGCTGATGCTGGCCCAGGGATCACATTTTGAGGGGGACTGGCATAAGGGACACTGGGACCCCGAGGAGAAGAGAAAAATCACATCCCCAAATTGGATGAAATGTAACTATAGTTAAGAAATAAAAAGTGGTGCAGTGAATTGAAACCAGAATGGTAACTGCTGACATGATGGCCTTTGTTATTGTGGAGATTAATTTACTCAGGCCATCATTCTAACATAGGCGGGGCTTCCCAGAAAGTTAGGAGTGAGATCACAGTCCAGTACCCAGGCAGCTGAGTAAGCACCAGTGAAGTGATGCAGATCTGAAGTAGGAGAGTTGAAAAGGGAGTTCTGGGGCCTTTAAAGTTTAAAAGAGATGGAGGATGCCTAAGTCTTACATTCTTTCATAGAAAATGAGAAGGTGTCAGTGGTTGTGGTTTGAGGTGAATAAGTTTGCTAACTGAGGGTCTCAAAGGGCCTATGTATTAGTCTAGCTACTCAGTATTTGTTAAATGTTAGAGACTTTTCCGTTAATTAGAGTTCATGTTTTATGGCCAAAATTCTTTCTTTTCTATCCTTCCTCCCTTTGTATCTTCCAGGAACATTTACAGAACCACCACCATGTGCTAGACTTTGCAAGTAGATGATGGGAATTATGGAGTTTGTGGTTTAACAGGGGGAAACAGACTCTAAACACACAATGAAGCAAGTACTCCATGAATTAATTGCAAAAATGTCCAATTCAATGAAGGAGTAATACTTGTTCTGTATGCTGGGGATGGGTGTAGATGATTGCGGAGGTAAATCTGTGAAAAACCGCACATCATTACTTACGATCCTGCATCTACTACAGGGAAAAAAGGTCCAACTGCCTTTTTTTTTCTTCAGTATCTATCACATGATTGCATTAAAAAGAGAAATTTCTCTTGTGTTGGGTTTGACTTGTTTCATTGTGGAACAAGAAAACAAGGGACTATCTCATATACTTGCAGATACTTAATCTAATTTTTTTCCCCTGAAATGACCACGTATGAATGTCTGAACTCCTTGAAGACTAGTGTTACTTTTCTGTTGACTATGTGACTTACATGGACATGGCTCTATTCCATTGTCTGTTTCAGGATGTAAAACTACTACAGGTCAAGGGCCTAGAGCTATGCAATTAATTTTCTCAGCACTGAGAGCTTCATGCATGATTAGATGCTTAAATGCTTTTTCATTCTAGGGACAATGCTGGTGGAGTTCTCCTATGAATTTGATTGATGGTGTAAATAATGCTTGATTTTACAAAGATAATACTAATGGTTATGTTTAATACAGTGTTAAGAAGATTTTGCCTGTAAGCCAAAGCTTCAAAAACTAGTGAGAAATCCATGGATGGCACACATTGTCCTTTTGTTATGTCATAGTGCCATATGCTTATGTAGAGTTAGTTATTCTTGGCTAAATTTCTGGGTGATGGTGGGGGGTCAAAAGCTAAAATGAGGACTATGGTAAGATGTTACAATAGATTTGTTGAACAGACACTAACACTAGACTTCAATAAATGTTACAAGGGTAAGTAAAATCGTGTTCTAATGTGGTATAATTATCTGTATAGACATTTAATATTTCCTCTAAAGGTTTTCTATGTAAGTAATAAGATAGTTGCAGTCATTTTTATGACCCCCTAGCTCTCTGATGTACTAGAGCTGAATCCAAAATAACTTGTTAAAAATCTTCCAAAGCTATTTTTATTCCCTAGAATTTCATATACTCAATGAATAGTTAAAATCCGTGTATCCTGAAAAACGGTTTGTTTACTTTAAAGGATGGAACCTATTTCCAGATACCACCCACTTCCTGTTCTCAGCCATCCTCATGACGTTCTGTTGCCTGAGCTGTGCATCAGAATGGATTGTCTCCAGTTACAGTCTAGAGTTCTGTGGTTGATATCCAGTATTAACATGTGGTCCCTAGACATGGGGAAGGAAACATCACATCTAAAATTGTAGATTGCATTGGGATCATTTTTTACAGTCACATTAGAATTCAGGGAGAACTCATTTATAGATCTTGAGCTCCCTCTGAAATTTGGTGGCATGGTGGTGCTGACTGTGGCAATTTTTTAGAAGGCATGTAGGCCTTTTCCCACATCTCTCTCTTTGAGGCTTCTTATTTTCTCACTGGATTTTTAAAATTTTGACTGCAATTCACATTGCTGACATGAGAGGCTGGGAATAACTTGTAAATTACAGCCATCCGAGCGAGGAGAGATAATGTATGTTATCTAGGGGGAAATAGTCACACACACACACAGACACAGACACACACACACAGACACACACTCACACACAAACTCACACACCATCATCATCATCATCATCTTAAAAGGGCTGTTGACCTAAAAGAAACTGAGACCAAATACGTATAGCAAGGATTTATTGAGCCAATATGACAATTGCAACCAGGGAGGCATAAATCAGGTAACCCTGATGTGAGTCGTAGGGTAAGGGTAATAGGTATTCTATGGCTTTCTGGCACCATTATGGCTGCTTCTAAGTAAAATGGTCTTATGATAACGTGTTCCGGGAGAAGTGGACATGATTAGTCTTATTCTAGATTTCCCAAGCACTATAATTAAGCCGACCTGGTCAGCACAGACTCTTTTGATTATCAGGGCAAACTTATTACTCTAGGAAAATAAATGAAAGTACTCCTTTGAACAAGAATTAGATAAATAAAAACTTTTAAAAATCATTGGGTATCCTATAAATTTTAACCTCACTCATCTACTGGTTTTAGATTATATTTGGTGTTGCATATTATCTAAAATTCTAATGAGATTTTTCTGGTACTTGCAAAACAACATTGAGTCTTGACATTGGCTTAACTGTTAAGCTGCTAGCAGCTTGGCATAAGGATATCAAGCTGCTTTAGCCCACAGAGGCTTAGAAGGGTCTGCATTCCAGGCTTGCTGTTTTTGCAACCAAAACAACCTGTCTTGTGTGGCCATCCAGAAGGTGTGAAAGCTGATTCACCCAATATTCCTCTTTATCCTTTTGGCCCTAAATCTTTCCTTATTTCCTTATTTTACTTCTTAGCTAACACCCTTATCTGGGATTATTTTCTGTTAAACTTGGAAAGCATTATAGCTACTTTATTTAAGTTCGTGCCTAAAATACACATTTGTTTAGCTTTTTCTCAAGGATGAATCCAGCTCAGCTAAACTTAGACATTGTGGATAAACATGGGATGATTCTCTCCTAATACTATCAAAAGCCGAAATGAGTTTGTCCCCTGCTCGCTGTGGATTTACCTGATTTCCTTTTGCTTGACTAGAACATATTAGCTTTTAGCTTTGATTAGGACTTAATTTTTCCAGCTCTGTGGTTTCTACATTTCTCACTCTGGGCCCTGTTGCTAATGACATTTGTTTGGTACAGTAAACCTCCACAACCCTTAGTTCTCTCATTTGAAAAAATGACAACATTTTCTTGCAGAGTTGTTGTAAGAACATGTAAAAAAGTGTTTAGTACAATTGTTGGCACACAGCATAAATATTTACGAAAAATTTTCATTACATTTTTACATTTTTGAATTAAAGAGGGCACATTCAGATGACCACTAAAGTCCTTATGTGATGGAGTTATTAGGAGTCATATTAGTAGATGTATTCAAATTTTAAGGAACAGCAAGTTATAGAATATCAGGTAGAATGAGAAAGCATATGAAATTTGAAGAGCAGTCTACTAAAGATTTAAATCATATATACACATAATGTAAAATTGATATTCTCAAACTTACAAATTAAAAGTTTTTCCAATACATTTCATTTCAAAGGGAAATATTCAGATTTTAATTATTTCAGTAAATAATGCATTCTCCATACGAAAACTTAAATATTGTAGATAGTGTTAAGATTTCTCCATGCCCAGCCCTCCGTAGAAGTCATAATCTGTTTCACATCTTCTATTGTTTATGGATATATGTAGAATATACAAAAACATGTCCTTTTAATTTAAAATGTATATATAAATGGTTGTCTTGGGTTGGATATCCCCCCAAAACCTAATCCTCACTGTAACTGTTGAGGGTGGGAGATCCTATCATGATAATTGAAAGATGGGGTCTTGAAGAAGTGATTAGATTGTAGGACTATGCTGTAGTGAACGGATTAATAATGCTGGTCAGGGGAGTGGTTCCGAGGGCTTTGCAAACTACCCAGTTACAAGTATTGTGTTATAAGCAACAGAAATGGACTAATACAATGGTGGTGTACATATATTTTGCAATTTAATTTTTTTCAAACAACAAAAGCTTGATGAGCTTTCCATGTTATTGCATATAGATATACCTTTTTAACTGTTGTTTAGAATGGATATGTTACTGAATTATATTTTCTTTAGTACTGCAGGGAAAAGAGGGGCTCCCGCCCTTGGCCTCACATATCACAAACTCAAATAATGCATCTATTTAGAAACTTGAGGGCACTTATCATTTTGGATCTGGTACTCAGGGATGGCAAAGAGCAAATGCACCTCTAAACATCCGTTTCATGACTAACCCAGTTTGGGCCCTTGGGAACTGACTCTCCACAGCTCTTGACCTATGCCCACAACAATCAAAAGGTGATCATTTCCAAAGGACACAGTGGTGACACAGTAGTGGTGCTGACACCAATATCAGACATGGATACTGCCCCAGAGCTGGGGTAGGATTGTATCCACAGAATCCTTTAGGTAAGAGGAAAGATAAATTACCTAGCATGATCAATTCTTCTTCTCAGCATATTCAATAGATATTTGCAAAATAAAATATTGTTTCCAATAGTCCTGAACACATACTTTTGCTTTTATTATTTGTCCTTTTTTAATTCAAAGTAACTATAAATTAGCACAATATTCACAATAGTGCTCCTTAATGTCTGGGGAACATTTTGTAATATTAAACAATTCACATTACTATGAGTACTAGAAAATCCAGATGTATCATGGGTGAAGTAGGATACTGATTGTTTAAATTGGTCACTAGATGAACAATAAACTATAAAATTGAAAATAGTTTTATTTTTCCAAAAATATTTAATAAGTTTTAATTAAATATTCAGAACCTAAATTTAAATGTTAGTTTTGTTTAAATGATTTTGATTCAAAAATTTATTAAATTACAAGTTGTATTTTATCTTTTTAATTTTAGTATTTAATTTTGAATTTTTAAAAGATTACCTTCTAAAGTATAGTAATTATTTATTTTTAATTTTTAATATTTATCTTAATAATGATTTTTATTGTAACATAAATGATTATACATATTTGTAGGGTACAGAGTTGACTATCAGTATTTGTGTATAACATGTATGATCAGATCGGGATAATTGGCATATTCATCACAAACTGTTCTCATTCTTTGTGTCCATTAACTAATTTCTCCCTAACCCTCCTCCCCCTTTCCTCTCTAATAACCACGGTTATGTTCTCTCCTGAAAGTTCAATGTATTATTCTTTCTTTCTTTCTGTATACCCAGTTATGAGTGAGGACATGTGGTATTTCTTTCTGTGCCTGATTTATTTTACTTAAAATAATTTTCTCCAAGTTCATCCATGTTGTTGCAAATGGCAGAATTTTATTCTTTTTTATGGCTGCATAGTATTCCATTCTGGTATTCCACCACACTTTCTTTATCCACTTGTCTGTCTGTGGACATTTAGGCTGGTTCCATATCTTGGCTACTATAAATAGAGCAATGATAAACATGGGAGTGCAGGTCTCTCTCAGACATGATGTTTTCCATTCCTTTGCGTATATACTCAGTAGTGAGATTGTTGGATTGTTGGGTAGTTCTTTCTGTAGTTTGAGAAACTTCCATATGGTTTTCCATAAAAGCTGTACTAATCCACAGCCCCACCAACGGTGTAGAAAGGTTTCTCTTTCTCTTCACCTTTGTCAGCATTTGTCATTCTCAGTTTTTCTGACTGAGTCTTTTGACTGAGTCTCAGTCTTTTTGACCCCAGTGTAACTGGGATGAGATGATATCTCAGTGTGATTTTGATTTCCATTTCCCTGATGCTTAGTGATGCTGAGCATTTTTTAATGTGTCTTTGTCCATTTATACGTCTTCCTTTGAGAAATGTTTATTCAGCTCCCTTGCCCATTTTTTAATCAGATTATTTGTTCTTTCTACTGTTGTCGTTTAAGTTGCTTGTATATTCTGGATAATAATCACTTGTCGGGTGCATAGTTTGCAAATGTTTTCTCCCATTCTGTAGGTTTTTTCACTCTGTTGATTATTACTTTTGCTGTACGGAAAGTTTTTAGTTTATTATAATCCCATTTGTTTATTTTTTCTTTTGATACCTGTGCTTTTGGGGTTTTATTCATAAAGTCTTGGACCCCAGTCCTACATCCTAAAGTGTTTTCCCTATGTTTCCTTGTAAGAGTTTTATAGTTTCAGGTCTTATATTTAGGTCTTTAATCCATTTTGAGTTGATTTTGGCTAGATGTACTGGTCTAATTTCATTCTTCTTCTTATGGATATCCAGTTTTCCCAGAACCGGTTATGGAAGAGGCTGTCCTTTCCCCAATGTATATTCTTGGTGTCTTTGTCAAAGTCACTTGGCTGTAAGTACGTGCATTGATTTGTGGGTTCTCTATTCTGTTCCACTGATCCGTGTGTCTGTTTTTATGCCAGTACCATCCTGTTTTGGTTACTATATACTACTATAGCTTCGCAGTATAGTTTGCAGTCAGGTAGTGTAACCCCTCCAGCTTTATCTATTTATTTCTTTTTTGCTCAGGATTGCTTTGGCTATATGGGGTCTTCTGTTGTTCTCCGTGAATGTTAGGATTGTTTTTTCTATTTCCATGAAGAATGTCACTGGTATTTTGATGGGGATTTCATTGACTTTGTAGATTGCTTTGGGTAGTAAGGACATTTACAAGCATTACTTCTTTCAATCCATAAACATGGAATGCCCTTCCATCTTTTTGTGTCCTCTTTGATTTCTTTCAGTAGTGATTTGTAGTACTTATTGTAGAAATCTTCCACCTCCTTGGTTAATTGTATTCCTAGGTATTTCATTTTTTTGGTAGCTAATGTCAATGAGTTTGCTTTCTTGATTTCTTTTTCTGCTACTTCATTGTTGGGTATAAGAAAGCTACTGATTTTTGTATGCTGATTTTGTATCTTGAAACATTTCTGAAATTGTTTATCAGGTCTAAGAGTTTTTTTTTGTAAAGTCTTTAGGTTTTTCTATGCATAGAATCATGTCTTCTGCAAACAGGGACAGTTTGACTTTGTCTTTTCCAATTTGGATATCCTTTATTTCTTTCTCTTGCCTGATTGGTCTGGCTAGTACTTCCAATGCTGTGTGTAATAAGAGTGGTGAGAGTGGGCATCCTTGTCTAGTTCCTGGTCTTAAAGAAAAAACTTTCAGCTTTTTCCCTTTAGAATGATATGGGCAGTGGGTTTGTTGTACGTGGCTTTTATTGTGTTGAGATACTTTCCTTCTATCCCTAATTTGTTGAGTCTTTATCATGAAAATGGATGCCGAATTTTGTCAAATGCTTTTTCTGCATGTATTGAGATAATCATATGGTTCTCCTTCATTTTGTTGCTGTGGTGTATCATGTTTATTGACTTGCATATGTTGAACCATTTTGAAACTGTGGGATGGTTCCCATTTGGTCATGATGTATAACCTTTTTGATGTGCTTTCTGTTTGCTAATAATTTGTTGAGGATGTTTGTGTCTATGTTCATCAAAGATATTGGCCTTTAATTTTATTTTTTTATTGTGCCTTTTTCTGCTTTTGGTATCAGACTGATACTGGCCTCATAAATGAGTTTGGGAGAATGGCCTCTATTTTGACTTTTTGGAATAGTTTGAAACAGATTGATATTAATTATTTCAACATCTGGTAGAATTCAGCAGTGACATTGTCTGGTTCATGGCTTTTCTCTGTTGGGAGACTGCTGGTTACTGCTTCAATCTCATTGCTCATGATTGGTCTGTTGAGGTTTTCTTTGTCTTCTCAGTTCAGTATTGGTAGTTTATATGAGTACAGAAATTTATTCATTTCTAGGTATTCAAGTTTGTTAGTTTAAAGTTGTTCATAAAAGTTTCTAATGATTCTTTGTATTTCTGTGGTATCAGTTATAATATCTCCTTTTTCACCACTGATTTTTTTTTATTTGGGACTTGACTTGTCTTTTTTTAGTTAGACTAGGTAATAGTTTGTTTCTTTTGTTTATCGTTTCAGAAAACCAACTTTTTGTTTTTTGATCTTTTGTATCTTGTTCTGATTTTATTTATTTCTTTTCATGTACCAATTATGGTTTTGTATTCTTGTTTTTCTAGTTTTTTGAGGTGTAGCATTATGTTGTTTATTTGAAATCTTTCTGTTCTTTTGATGCAAGTATTTATTGCAATAAACTTCCTTCTTAGTACTGGTTTTGCATTATCAAACAGGTTTTGGTATGATGTGTCTTTATTTTCATTAGTTTCTAGAAACTTTTTGATATCTTTAATTTTTTCTTTCATCCATAGGTCATTCAGTAGCATGTTGTTTAATGACCTGTATTTGTGTATTTTCCAAAGTTTTGCTTATTATTGATTTCTAGTTTTAATCCATTACTGTCTGAAAAGATACTTGAAATGGTTTTAATTTTTAAAAATTTGTTGAGACTTGATTTGTGACTTAACATGTCATCTATCCTGGAGAATATTCCTTATGCTGATGAGAAGAATGCATATTCTGTAGTTGTTGGATGAGATATTGTGTATATGTATGCCAAGTCTAATTGGTCTAAAGTTTAGTTTAAATCCTATGTTTCTCTGTTGATTTGTTACCTAGAAGATATATGCAATGTTGAGAGAGGGATGTTCAGGTCCCCAACTATTGTATTGGGGTCTATCTCTTTCTTTAGGTCTATTGGTGTTTGCTTTACATGTCTGGGTGTTCTGGTCTGGGTGCATATATATTTATGATTTTTATGTCTTCTTGCATGATAGATCATTTTATCCTTATATAATGGCCTTCTTTGACTCTTTTTATGGTTTTTGGTTTTAAGTCTAATTTATCCAGCATAAGCATAGCTACTCCTGCTTGTTTTTGGTTTCCATTTTTGTGGTGTATTTTTTTTTCCATCTCTTCACTTTAGTCTGCATCTCTTTACATGTTTCTTGTTGATAGCATGTAGTTAGGTCTAATTTTTTAATCTATTCAGCCAATCTATGTCTTTTGAGTGGGCAATTCAATCCATTTACATTTAGGATTGTTATTGAAAAGTTTTGTCTGCCTCCTGGCATTTTATTCATTTTTTTAACATTTGTTTTAAATGTCTTTTGTTTCTTTCTTTCCCTTTTATTGTTTGCTTTTGGTGTTTGTTGGTTTTTTGAAGTGGTAAGATATAGTTTCTTTCTCTTTCTCATTGCATATCTGTCCTACCAGTGGTTTTGTTCTATCATGTATATTCATTGTGGTGATTACCATTTTTGAATTCTAGATGCAGGACTCCCTTGAGGATTTCTTGAAAGGCTTGTTTTTTCGTGGTTAACTCCCACAGTTTTTGTTCGTCTAGGAAATACAGTATTTCTCCTTCATTTCTGATGGATAGTCTTGCTGGGTATAGTATTCTTAGCTGACAGTTTTGTTCTTTTAGTACTCTGAATACATCACCCCATTCTCTTGTGGCCTATAGAATTTCTGTTTAGAAGTATGCTGATAGTCTGTTAGGGGCTCTTTTATAGGTGACAGAGGCTTTTCTTTTGTTACTTTTAAGATTGTATCTTCATCTTTGACTTTTGACAGTTTGAATGTAATATTCCTTGGAGAAGACCTTTTTGGATTGAATCTGTTTGGTGATCTTTGAGTCTCTGGTATCAAGAAGTCCATATCTCTCACAATACTTGGGATGTTTTCTGCTATTATTTCATAGAGTAGGTTTTCAATGCCTTTTCCTTTTTCCTCCCTTTCTCGAATATCCACAATTTGGATATTTTGTGTGCTTAAGCTTGTATGATAGCTCTTGTAGGTTTTCTTCACTTTTAAAAGCTCTTTTTTCTTTTTTGACCACCTGGGTTATTTCAAAAAGACAATTTTTGAGATTGGAAATTCTTTCTTCTGCTTGTGCTAGCCTTCTGTTCATACTTGTGGTTGTATTTTTTATTTTATTGAATGAATCCTTAAGTTCCATGAGTTCTCTTGCATACTTTTTAAAGGTATTTGTCTTTTTATAAAGTTCCTCCTCATATCTGGAATTGTTTTTTTCATTTCACTCTGTCCTCTGAGTCTTCTTGTATTTCATTGAGTTTCCTTAAGATTGTAGTTTGGAATTCCTTTTCAGCCATTTCAAAAGTTTCCCTGCCATTTGGGGTCTGATACTTAAAAATTACTGTACTCCTTCGATGGTGTCATATTTTCTTGTTTTTCATATTTCTAGTATCCCTACATTGATGTCTAGATATCTGGTCATCTGGTGGAGTAGTTGCTTCTTCTATTACTCTGTGGTGGCTTTTGAGGAGAGAGACTCCCTCTTGTAGTTGTGTTTTATATTGGTTGTTGTCCTTGGACAGACTTTCTGGCATCCTGGCTAGTGTCTGATGCATCTTCTAGGTGCATTGGGGTGTGCTGAAGGTACTCAGCTTGAATTATGGCCCTGGGAAAGACTTCTCTTTACTTTTTCCTGTGAGAAGAGTTTTATTCTTGGTCCTTGCTTCTCCCTCTTTCATCTTTCCTCCCACCTGGTAAAATGTAGGAATAGCTGGATCTGGGTATGGTGCAGCTTGTGACTCCTAGGCTGGGAGTCAGTGGGAAGAGGGACCTACTGCTGTGTGAGAAGTGTGAGGTTGGGGGTGGTGGCATCAGTAGCTGCAATGTTGTGTTTTCCCTTGCAATTTGGGTGTTGAACTGCCAAGGATGGGTCTGCTGAGCAGATTCTCTGGAGGTGAACAGGGTAACTGGGTGAGCCCTTGGTGGAGCCCCCCATTATCCTGCTTGTGGGTGGTGGGTGGTGCCACTGGATGGGCCCTTCTGGAGCACCCGGTCCACCTGTCTGTGGGGCAATGGGCAGTGCTGCATTGGGTGTCTGGTCTGGCTGCCTGTGGGTGGTGTGGAGAGCCACTAGGCAGTTCTACAGTGAAGAGGCTGGTGCATTTGCTTCTGGGTCTCTTGGCAAAGTTACTAGGTGGGACTGTTCAGGGTCAAGCTGCCAGGCCATCTCTCTGAAAGGGGCAGATGCACTTTATTTCTACCAACCTGAGGGTATATTCATTATGGTAGAGACCTATAAGCTGTTTTTCTTTTCTTTTTTTCCTTTTTGTCTTTTTTCGTATCCGGCAACGGATTGCAACCCTCAGTGTCACGCCCGTACCGGACCGGACTGGCAACAGGATTGCAACCCTCGGCGTTGCGCCTGCACCTCGCTCAGCCAGTGAGCAGGAACTGGTCTGTATGTGGGATCCGAACCCTCGGCGGGAGTGCCGCCGCGCTCCCAAGTGGCGCACTGTAGCAGTGCGCCACCGGGCCGGCCCCATATAAGCTGTTTTTCTGAATTGGGGGCTCAGGTGTACACAACTCAGTCAGCTGGCAGGGTTCGGGATAGGGTCAGGAACGGGGTATGGTCCACCTGAGGAGATGCAGCCTGTCCAATCTCTGGCCACGGATGTGGGTGTTTAGGAGTTTCACAGGACTAGTGTGGGCTTCCCAGGCTATAGAACAGAGTCATAGCTGCTGTGAGCCCAGGCTTCCAGCTGTGGGGATCAGGGTGTCACAGGCTGTCTGGTGAGTATGCTGGGTGGAGAGCAGAGCCTTAAGGCTAGGGGAGAACTGTGGCTTCTGGCCCCAAGGCAGGGTGTGCTCCAGTAACAACTCTGGTTTCAAGATGGCACTGATCTGTATACCGGCTTGAGTCCTGAGGGTGGGGGATGGAGAATGCACCATCCATGCGAATGTTCTAGGGTGTTAGTTTTGTAGGGTCCTGTCCACACTTGGCTCTGGACTTGTCCTGACAAATGATCTGTGGGCCTATGTAGGGTGGGTGAAGGTTGGTGTGGGTCATTTTCCCGCCTTTTTGTTGACAAGGAAATTCTTCTTGCAAATGTCCTGGTGTAGAGGATGTGGTTATTGAAGCCATGTATCTCTCTCTCTTCTCTATGTTACCCTCCTGGGTTTTGGTTTTCCACAGTAATCTCACCACTATCCTCCCACGCTCTTCCACTGATGCTCTTATCAGTATTTAACCATCTGTTAGTTGTTCTGGTTCTTTTCTGTGGGAGAAAAGTGAGAAATGTGCCCTGGGCACCTCTAGTCTGCCACCTTCCTCCTACATCATGGACAGCCAATGGCAGCCATTAACAATGATTTTTAAATGAGTCTAAGTTATATTTTTGATTGTAAACATTTGGGAAAAAATGTACTTTTTAAAAAAATTCTATGAATATAATTACATTTAATCGTAAAGTCTTTTGTAAAGAATAAATAGGGTCAAGCTAATAATACAAAAAATGAAAGTGGAGCTTGGAAAAGAAACACAATTGAAAAAGAAAAGAAAATTTTTCAAAGAGGCAGTTTAATTAATGTGTTAAAACTAGAAACAATAAAGTGAGAATTTTGAGCTGGTTAGACTGAACCGAATAAAATTTGCTAAGAGGACAGTACAGATTTATTACTTACCGAAGGTTAATTACTGATCAAAACAATAAAAGTGAACAAAAAGTTTCATCTCTCCAAATCCAAACCCATAATTTAAGCAGATTTGATAAACTCTCTGTAATATATACATATTACTAAATGAAGAATTAATTACTGATAAAATTGTGAGAATAAAAACAGAGAATTATTCGTTTTGGATTCACAAATCAAAATCAATAAATGCAACTCTGCCCAATCCTTAGAGGGAAAGGAAAATTGCTATCACAAAATTGGCAAATTGGAGATGAGAGATGAGTCTATTTTCTCATTACTGGAAGATGATTCTGGAAATTGGCTGTCACATCTTTCTGACAGCATGAGGATATTTATAGAAAAACATAGTTTGAACCAAATTAATATTTACAATTTTCCATTGAGTGAATATGTCAGGGAAGAAAACAAAGTGTTTTATTATTTGTGTTATGTGTTTCATAATTTATTTCCAAGACAAGGTTTGGTCAATGATATATAGGCAACTGGAAGCTATTACTTTCTCAATTAAAAGAACATAAAATATAATTTGGACATGAAAAATCACATATTCATTTACAGAACTTAAAAAGTTCTTAATGCTTTTTATTATCTCTTTTCTTAAGCTGACAGAAATCTTTTAAAACATGACATCCCTTCAAATTTATTTCTCTTAAACTCAAACAAATTTAAATTTAATATTCTTTCTTTAGGATATAATATCATTTAAAATATTACTTCCACCAATTTACGTAACTATGCTTCCATCTATATATATGTATAGAAAAATATTTGGAGTAAAGTTATTTCTATATAGGTAAAAAAGTTAAATAAAGAGCAAATAATTGATCGTATTCAATAAAGACCAGTGAACACCGATAAAGAACATTGGGGCAATATTCCTAAAATTGATATGTGTCCAATACGTAGCTAAGAATATAGTCTTTTTTGTGGCATAAAGGAATGGAAAATGTCTGGGTGGGGTAGAAATGATTTCAAAAGTCGGTGTTGGGCCATAATAATCATATACATTGTATATTGACAAAATAAAAATTTAACGAAAAAAAAAAAGAAATGATTTCAAAATATGCTGCTAGAATGGTTGAACCCATAGGATGCATCGAAAAATAATAATCATATACATTGTATATTGACAAAATAAAAATTTAACGAAAAAAAAAAAGAAATGATTTCAAAATATGCTGCTAGAATGGTTGAACCCATAGGATGCATCGAAAAACATAATAAAATAAACAATTACTATTTGGGATGGAGAAATCAAAATGAGATGGTTAATTTAATGGGAAATCAAGTGAGAGAAGAAATTAAAAACATAATTTTTATAAAGTACATATTCTGACAATGACAGTATACAAGGAACAAAAGTTATGCTGAACAAACTTTTATTATGCATGATTTAACTACCAAGACAGGAAAACAAGGAAGTGGAAATTAATGACTATTTCACTAATTATGCATCTGTTGTAGAAAGTGCAAGTTTCAACTTGAAAGGCAATCTGCAAAAAGTTTTGAATATTAAGCATTAACTTAAAAGATGGTGAAGAGTAAATTTGTAATAACGATGCTGACATAATTGGTAAAGAATAAAGTGTATAAGCCAGAATTTTGGTCTAAATATTTTCAAATATTCCATGGCCTATGCGTAGCCTCAACTATGCCAGGAGTGATGCTCTTCTCTGGAACAAGTTGAAGGTCACGTCTGACCTTTGTGCCTAAAGATTGAACGTCTGGGTGAATTGCATGTCAGATTTGATGTAAAATCTGCTCTTGGATGCAGGATGAGAATGTCAACTGAACACCGTTTGGGCAATTATATTTAATTTAGATACGTGAATAAAATACGGTGGAATAGTTAAGTGTAATGAAAGCAGAAAATGCTAGCTATCCTGATTTGATCAGCACATATTGTACACAAGTACTGATTGCGACTGTGTACCCCACAAATATGTATAGTCAATTATGTTTCAATAAAAACAAGCAAATAAAAAAAAGCAAACCATTGTCTTTGGTGGAAAAGTACACTAATTTTGAATTTGTACTGTTTACAGTAATTTGATTATGAACTATTCCTTATTATTAAAACTGTTAGCAAAAGTACCAAACATCCCCAAACTGTACCAAACATCTAAGTGTAACTATTTCAGCTTGTAAAGAATTAGAAATATTTTTTTAATTTAGAGAAAAATTTAACAGCAAGTTTATGTGACATATGCATATGCAATAAAAGTAACATTTGAATGAAATACAATAAAACGATTATATTAATATAAAGGAGAGTATTATGAACAAGTAAGCCTAAAGCTAATTTCCACTGAGATTATTTCTGGTTATCCTAGAACAAGGTATAGACTTAGAGAGAGCTTTGAACAAATTGAGCAGCATAGTGATAGTTTTTGGCTTTCTTTATAATGTCCCATCATTGAAATACTTAAAGAAGGAACTTTAAAAACATTTTTATGGTCCTAGATAATTATTTCAGTGATGTTGAAAATGATGCTGTATAGTGATTTATCCAACCAAATTAAAATATTTTGTAATATTTTCTATAGTAATGATATTTTATCATATGTAGTTCATTATAGTGTTCGAATAGCATGTGTAAAATTTATTATTCACTTCTAATGTATATATTATTACTAATTCTATTGGTAATTCCAGTTTGTATTTCTTCAGCTGTGAGAAATGACTCCAAATTACAATGAATAAAAACTGAGTAAGAACTACGGTGGTTTCAGTAGGCTATCTAATTTGGAATTAAGGTCCACAAAACAAAAATTGGGTGAAAATCTGTATTATAGCATAGTCAATAACTTTACTGAAGTAAAAGACAGAATAATCAATTTTATGGAATAAATGTATGTCTAAAAATTTACAAATGATCATGTCTTTATTCTATTATTGATTCAAATATTGCTAGTTCATTAAGAGACCATTGAGACAATGGCAATAATGACTAAATCAGCCACTTGATATTTTGCTGACTTTCAGTAATACAAAAAAAGTAGCTTTTTACATGTCTTTTAATTTTGAGATTATAAAGGTGTATTTATCAAGATAGGAGGGAGAACAGGAGAACAGATTTTATTAAAAGTTATAATCTCGGTTTACAACTTTTTCTGAGTCTATAAGACATTCAGTTTTCAGAGACGTTGCAGAACCGACCTATGATTCTGGCTTCCCTCCCTCCCCTGCCCTGCGCAGTGGGGCACAGGGGTGCTGGTTTCCCCTTTGCCAATACTCAGATAGTCAGCCACGTCTTCTGCATATCTTGCTTGCTAAACTTTAATGTCTCTTAATCGTTACATTACAGTGATTACGACCTCCAGAACACTTTATAATTCTAGTCTGTTTTGACTTTACTGGGAAGTTTTCTAATGTTTCACCATACTTTACATCTCTGATAGATACTCTCCATCAACTGAAAGAAGTTCCCTTGTAGTCTGTTGCCTTTAGAGCCCCAGAGGAGGACGCTGGCAGCGGCGGGCTCTGCATCCTTGGAAGGTCGCCGGCGCCGCGGCAGCGCGCACGTGCTCTCCGGTCCAGCCCTCTGGGTGGCGCTGGGTCCCCTGGCCGGGCTGCAGCTGTGTCCCCGGTCCTCGCTGCCTGCGCGCAGCTGGCAGAGGCTCGGCTTCCTCGAGACCGTTAATAATGCTGCTTTTGTGTGCAGGGGTGGGTGGGGACCGCCCTGAGCGAGGGGACAACCCCCTGCCAGAATCCGGTCCTCCCTACTGGCCGAAAGAGATCATCTCCACGAGGAACGCCAGGGGCAGGTGCAGAAACGATTTCGTGGTGGCGCATCACAGATTTAAAAACACAACAAGAGACAAATAAATAAATACATGGCCTCATTCCTTAGAATGATGATGGCCTCATTCCTTAGAGAATGGGGTGGGGGAGGCGGGGAAGGTCTTCCCGGCGCTGCTTTCAAAGAGAGTGGGGGAGGGGGGTGTCCCCTACGTGGTCCTTGTAGGCAAAGAAATGATGTCCTCAGGACCCCATTTTATGGGGGCAGTAGACGGCCATTGACAGGGAATGTGCCCTGAACCGGGCTGGGTACCGGCGAAGCAGGAGCGTCTCGGTGGGAAGGGCGCCCCCTGGAGGTGTGCGCTGCCGTGGCCCCGACCTGGAGGCGTTGGAGAAGACGGTGGAATGGTGCAGGGCACAAGAGCCAGCCTCTGCGGTGAGACTGGCGGTGGGTTTGTCTGCGGGCCTTAGTTTCCTCATCTGTGAAATGAAGACGTTATGGCACTGGCCTTTCAGGATTTAATGATAGTGCAGAGGGAGTGCTAAGCACGGGGCTGGAGCATAGGAAAGTCTGTATAAATGTTTCTTGTTACTGCAAAAACCTGATAAAAATAAAGTTTGAACGGTCATGTCCCAACCCCGCAACATGTGAATGTGAACTTATTTGGAAAAAAGCTCTTTGCAGATGGAATTAAGTTAAGGATGTGGAGAAGAGATAATCCTGGATTAGGCTGAGCCCTGAATCCAATCACAGGTATCCTTACACTAGAAGAGAAGAGGGAAGAAATACAAGAGGTACAGGAGGGACTCTCCCTCAGCGACTCCAGAAGGAACCACCCCTGCTGATACCTTGATCTTGGACTTCCGGAGGCTGTGAGAAAATACATTTTTATTGTTTTAAGTCACCCAGTTTGTGATACTTTGTTACAGCAGCCCCAGGAAATGAGTACATGACCTCCAGTGGGAATGGGGGCCCCTCACTCTCTCCTGAGCCTCTTAATTACTGTGCTGTTTTCCTCCTTTCTGTGAACCCTTCAAGTCCATTCCTACCACAGGGACTTTGCACGTGCTGTTTATTCTGCCAGGAATGCTCTTCCCCAGATCTTCATTTTATTCAGGTGTCAGTTCAGAAGTTCCCTCCTCAGAGGAGCCTTCCCTAACCACCTCCTACCGTGCCTCCCACCCATCACCCTCCATCCCATAGCCCAGTCTGATTCTTTCTTTTTTTTTTTTAGTGTAATTTTTTGGGGTTTTTTTGGCAGTTGGCTAGTAGGATCTGAACACTTGACTTTAGTGTTACAAGGTGGTGCTCTAACCAACGGAGCTAACTAGCAAGCCCACAGCTCCAGAACTTTCTTACCACCCTAAATAGAAAACCCATCCCCATTAGCAGTCACTCCCTATCCCCCTCTCCCAGCCCCTGGCAAACACTAATCCACTTTCTGTCTCTGTGGATTTGCTTGTTCTGGATGTTTTATATAAATGGAATCATGTTATGTGGCCTTTTGTGTCTGGCATCTGTCACTGGGCGTCACGTGTTCAAGGTTCATCTGTGTTGCAGTGTGTGTCAGAGCCTCATTCCTGTTCATGGCCAAGTAATGTTCCATAGTATGGAGGGACCACACTGTGTGTATCCATTCATCTGTTGACGGACACTGGGTTGTTTCCACCTTTTGGCTGTTGTGAATTGTGCTGCTGTGAACGTTCGTGCACAAGTACTTGTCTGAGTCTCCATTTTCAACTCTCTTCAGCACATACCTGGGAGTGGAATTGCTGACTCATACTGTAATTTTATATTTCACTTATTGAGGAACCTGATTTTTTTCACAGCACTTACCACTATTTGAAATTACTTCCTTGTTTCTTCATTTATTTTCTGCCCCCTTATTAGAATATAAATTTCCAGAGACTCAGATGGTCTTGTCCACCGATAGGTTCTTGGCACACAGAGGCAGCCCCTGGCATTACAAACAAGTTTGGGAGATGTAGGGAGATCGCAGGGAAGCTGGCTCCCTTCGTGGACAGGAGACAACATTCAGGCTGCCCGCCTCACACCGCATCAGGGTCCATCCCCTCCAAACCAGAAGCATTAAGGCAACCCGCCCTGTGGCCGGGGCAGAAAGCCCTGATGAGGAAGATGAGAGCCAGAGCCTTCAGCACAAGCTTTGGACTTTCTGCCTCCTGGCTGGAGGCGGTGGAGCTCTTGGAAGAGACCCTGGTGTTAATTGTATTGGTCCAGGCTGGTCCCTGCACTGGGCACTGGGAAGAAGATGTGAATAAGGCTTTGCTCTCATAGAACTCCCATTAGGTTGAGTGGGCTGATTTAGAGACATCGTTGAGCTGTGTGCCTTGGGGGACCCTTGGAAGATTTCCTGGTGTCGGGCAAGGGTGTGAGAGCATGAGTTAGGCCCCAAGGAGTGAGTAGGAGCTGGATGGATGTAGAAGAAAGAGAAAGACATCCTGGACAGACAGGCCTGCCTGGATCCAGGGTCCGCCATGTGAAGGGTGGCAGCTTCTCCCACTGTGACAGGGCTTGGGGAGCTGTCCCTGGTACTGCAACCACCGCCAAGGAGCTACTGTGTGTGACCCAAGCTTGGCTTCCTGTCTGTTTTCCTTTTGTGCTCTTTTTAATTATAGTAAAATATACATACCATAAAATTCACCATTTTAACCATGTTTGGTGCACAGCTCAGCGGCATTAAGCACATTCACATGGTTGTGCAACCATCACTACCATCCACCTCCAGAACTTTCTCTTCTTCCCAAACTTACACTCTGTCCCCATTAAACACTCACTCCCCCTTGCCCTCCCCAGCCCCTGACACCCCCATTCTACTTTCTGTTTCTGTGGATCTGACGACTCCAGGGACCTTCTGTGAGTGGAACACACAGTGTTTGTCCCTATGTGACTGGCTTATTTCACTGAGCACAATGTCCTCAAGATTCATCCGCGCTGTAGTGTGTGTCAGGATTTCCTTCCTTTTTAAGGCTGAATCATATTCCACTGTGTGGATGGGCCACATTGTGTTTATCTGTTCATCTGTTGGTGGACATTTGGGTTGTTCCACCTTCTGGCTGTCATGAATCGTGCTGATATACACGTAGGTGTACAAACATCTCTTAGAGACCCAGCTTTCAATTATTTTATGTAAATACCTTGTCTCTTTTCATACTTCACTGGAATTAAGAAGTGAGAGGAAGCATGAGCTAGAATAGTATAGTGTGGTGCCTTGTGCACAGTAGGTGCTCAATAAATGTGTCAGATCAATAAATGAATAGCTTATGTTCCCTGAGGAATTAGTTATCTTTCATTGTTGTAACAAATGACCACAAACTTAGTAGTAGAGATCTGGAGAAGTCCAACCCAGTTCTCATTGTGCTATTGTGCTAAAATCTGGGTGTGAGCAGAGCTGCATTCCTTTCTGGAGGCTCCAGGGGAGGATCCATGTCCTCCTTTTCCAGCTTCTGGGGATTCCCACAATCCTCGGCTTATGGCCCTTTTCTCCGTCTTCAAACCCAGCAGTAGCCTTTTCACTGTCTTGATGGTGTCCTTTGAATTTCCAAGGTTTTTTCATTATTTTTCTTATTTTGTTGAAGTCCAATTCATCTATTTTTTCTGTTTTTGTTTGTGCTTTGGTGGCATATCTAAGAAACCATTGTCTCCCTGAAGGTCATGAAGATTTACCCCTATATTTTCTTCTCAGAATTTTGTAGTTTTATTCTTACATTTAGGCTTCTGATTCTTTTGAGGTAATCTCTGTATTTGATGTGAGGTAGGAGTCCAATTTAATTCTTTTGCATGTGTGCCATCGAATCACACACTTTAAATGGGTGAATTGTATGGCATATAAATTATATCTCGATAAAACTGTTAAAAAACAAATGTGCCACAATTCAGCTTCTCATTAGGAAATAGATGTTGGAACAGCTCGATGGTCTCATCACAATGACTAGGAAAGAGCCAGATAAACTACAAAAATTCTACTCTTGAGGGCATAACAAAGTCGTGGAAGCAATAAAGAGATGAATTGGAATTTCATAGAGGGAGACTTCTAGGGCACGGTTTTTGTTAATTTGCAGCAGGAACTGATGATAACACTTGGCCCACGTGGGGGACCGGGAAACCAGGGAAGTATTGGTTGGTGTCTCAGGACTGGTGCTGGTGTGAGAGATCACACAAATCAAGAAGCACTGACACGGTTGGTGTTTTCACAGGACATTGTTCGTGTTCTGGGGATAAACATGGAAGACTGAGGAGCCAGGCAAAGGGTTCCTAAAAGTCAGAGTAAAATCTGCCTGACTCTCAAAGTGCTTGGGAGGTAATGTTTCCCCAGGGGCACAGGGCTGCTGATTGGCTCTCAAGATTTTTGCCACATTTGAAAGCTTCAGGATGTGGGTGGTAAAGCAGCAAGCTGAAACCTCCAAAGGTCACAAGTGGATTTGCCACAGTCTTTCATGCTTGACCAGTGACCTACTAGAATTTCCATCCAAATCCCTGAAGGGCCTTCCCTGAGGAAAACAGAAGCAGTAGAGATGGATGAGCCTCATTACAACTGCGTATGTGTAATTGGACTCAGAGGGGGACAGAGAGGGGAGAGAGAAGGGGGCAGAAGCTGTCCCCAAAGGTGTAATGGCTGAGGATTTCCAAAATGGGTATACTACATCAATCCACAGGTAAAAGAACCCTCAGTTAGATCAGCAAAACCCAACTGGGAATAAAAAAGGAAAGAGGAGAAAATCATACTAAAGTCTGTCATAGTTAAATTGCTAAAATGAAGCAGATAAATTTCTTTTCTAAAGCAAATTCACACCCTTATATGTCATTATTAAACAATAAATATCAAAATATTCTAAAACTACTTATTCCTCATTAGAAGGTAAGAAAATAATAAAAAACCTAAGATTCATAGGAGAATGGATATACTAAACACAAAAAAATGAAATCAAATTATCAGGAGAGGGGAAAATGACAGAATTGACAGATTAATACATCTGAAAGCTGTTTATCTGAATAATAAAAACCAAACAAAAACCATGTATTCACGTTCAGTGTTTATTTTAATGAACTAAATTTGACTCAAATTAAAATACACAAATGTGGGAGTGGAAAAAAGATAAATGTAGATTCTGAAGAAACTATAAAAATAGGATAATTATTAAAGTAGACATTTCATAAATAAGTTTGATACTTTAATGAAAAAGAAAAATTTCTGGCCAAGTATAAATGATAAAACATTGCTAAGGGCCCCTCACTGGCCTGCCCTGCCATTAAGGAGCACCCTCAAATGGCCTGCCCTAGGGACTCCTTGGCATGCTTGGTGCTAAGGGACTCACTGGCCTGACCTGCCATTAAGGAGCACCCTCAAATGGCCTGCCCTAGGGACTCCTTGGCATGCTTGGTGCTAAGGGACCCCTGGCCTGTCGTGGCCTACCTCTAAGAGACCCCCTGGCCTGGCCTGGCTTGGCCTGCCCTGCCATTAAGGTCCTCCCTTGAATGGCTTGCCCCAGGGTCCCTTTGATTTGCTTTCCTACTAAGAGTGCCCTTGGCCTTTCCTGGCCTATCACTACAGGCTGCCCTGGTCAGGTCTGCTGCTAAGGGACTCACTGCCATTAAGGGAAGGCCTGAACAGGCCTACACAAGAGACCCACAGGCCTGGCCTGCCTCAGGGCCACGGTTTTAGTCTGTTTTGTGTTGCTATAACAGAACAAATGGAACTGGGTAATTTATATAGAAAAATGAAATTCATTGCTTATAGTTTCTGAGGCTAGGAAGTACAAAGTCCATCTGAAACTACTTTGGCCTGTGGTGGCAACAGTGACCCAGGGGTCTCACATCACAAGATGCTGGAAGCAGAGAAAGCAAAGACAGAGACTGTCATGTGCTCTTCTTTTAAAGCCCTCAGAACCACACTCCTGACCACCATTTTTAATCAATACAATTTGGCATGGTCTGCCCCTGGCCCCCCAAAACTCATGTCCTTTTCACATGCAAATACAGTCATTTCATCCCCACAGTCTTAAAACTTGTTTCAACCGGAGAGTCCAAAGTTCAAAGTCCTATCTGGGAAATCAATACAATTTATCTACTTCCAAGATACAGTGGTGGGACAAACATAGGGTACATCTTCCCATTCCAAAAGGGAGAAGTAGGCCAAAAGAAAGGGGTATTGGGTTCTGAGCAAGCCCAAAATCCAGAAGGGCAGGCATTAAATCTCAAAGATGGTGAATGATGATGACCTTGAGTCCATGTTCCATGTCCTCTGCATGCTGGTATGGGGGTTTGGTCCCCAAGTCTTTGGGCAGGTCTGCTCCTATGGCTTTCCTGGTTGCAGGCCACATGTCAGCAATCCCAGGCTGTCATTCTACTCTGTAGCTCCACAGGTCTGGGGTCTCCATGGCAGTCCTGCTCTCATGGCTCCACGAGGCATGGTGCTGATGGGGTTTCTCTGCTGCAACTCCTACTCCACATTTCCACTTGGCATTGATCTAGTGAAGGCTGTCTACAGTGACTCTGCTCATGACAGATCTCTTCCTGGGCCCCCAGATTTTTCTGTACATCCTTTGAAATCTGGGTGGAGGCTCCCAAGCCTTCTGAGTTCTGGCATTCTGTGAGCCTGAAGACCTAACACCACATGGACTCCACCAAGTCTTCTGGCTTGTATTTTCCAAAGCTGTAGGTCCAGCCACACCTGGGGCCAATTTAGCCACAGCTGGAACAGCCAAAACAGCTAGGGTGCTGGTGCTAAAAGCAGTTTCCCAAGGTGGCCCTGAGCAGTGAGCCCGTGGAGGGCACCACAAGCCAGTTCCCCAAGACCATTTTGTCTCCCTACATCTTTGGGCCTGTAATGGAAGAGTTGGCCCCAGAGGCTTCTGCAATGCCTTCAGGGCTTTTTTCTCCTTCTCTTGATAATCCCATTCTTTTGTGTTAATCTTCTTAGCACCATTGGATTTTCCTTCTGAAAATGCTCTCTGCTTCTCTACCACATGGCCAGGCTGAAAATTTTCCAAGTCTTTACACTCTGCTTCCCTTTTAAATTCTGGCTTTATAACTCAGAGCAGGCTCTTACAAGGAGCCATGCAGCGCCTTTAGTGCTTTGCTGCTTTGAAATTTCTTCCACCAAATACTCTGGTTCACAACTTCCACAGAGTCCTAGGGCATGGACACAATGCTGCCAAGTTCTTTGCCAGTTCACAGCAAGGGTGATCTTTGCCCCAGTTTCCAATAATCTCCTTATTTCTATGTGAGACTCCTTCGAATGCTCTTTACAGTCCATATTTCCATAAGCATTCTTCTCACCACCATTTAATAGGTCTCTAAGACATTCCAAACTTTCCCTCATCTTTTTATCTTCTGAGTCCTCCGAACTTCTTCAATCGCTCAACACCCAGTTCCAAAGCCATTTCCAAGTGTCTGTTACGAGCAACAGCCCACTCCTGGTACAAATTTTCTGTTTTAGTCCATTTTGTGTGGCTATAACCGAACACTTGGCCCTAAGGGCCTCCATGGCCAGGCCTACTATTCAGGGTCCCCCCCGCCCTGCTGCTAACAGCCACCCTTCTGCTAAGGGCCTTCCAGGCCTGCCCCAAGTGCTTCCTTGGCTTGGCCTGGCACTAAGGGGTCCCATGGCTGGCCTGCCTGTAGGGCCTCCTGCCCCTAGAGCCTGGCCTGTCACTAAGAGCCCCAGTGGCCTTGCCTGTTCCTAGGGACCCCTGCCATGGCCTGCCTCTGTGGACCCCCTAGAGTGGCCTGGACTGCCACTAGGGCTCCCCTGGCCAGGCAGGCCTACCCCAAGTGCCCCCTAACCAGGCATGGCCTGCTCCTAAGGAAGCCCTGAACCTGCCTGGCCTGCCCCCAGGGCTTCCCTAGCCTGGCCTGTCCCTAAGACACTGCTGGCCTGGCCCAACCTGGGTCAGAGCCAAGGACCCTCCTGACCTCTCCTGGGCTGTCCAAAGCGTTCCTGCTGGCCTGTTCTGGTCTAGCACTTTGGGCCACCTCCGTCCTGGCCTGGTCTACCACTAAGGGCACCCCTGCCACTAAGAGCCCCCCTTGACTGGCCTGTCCCTGGGTCCCTTTGGCCTGTCTTGGTGCTATGGCCCCCCTGGACTGGCCTGATCTGCTCTGGGGGTCTCTTAGAGGCAGGTCAAGTCAGGGAGAACTGAGGCAGGCCCAACCAGTGGATCTCTTCTCTACACCTGGTCAGGCTCACCCATAGTGGCAGTGGGGCCCTTAGCAGGCCTGGTCAGGGACCATTAGTGACAGGCCAGGAAAGTCCAGGGGCACTGTTAGTGGCAGGACAGGTCCAGTGAGGCCAGGGGGTCTCTTAGAGGCAGGCCAGCCTGGGGGTGCCTGGGGGGGTCTTTCTTTCTTTCTTGAGGGTCCAAGGGGAGGTCAGGCCAGGGCCTCCTGCCTGTTAGTGGCAGGGCAGGATGGGAGGGACATAGGTGAGCTAGAAGAAAGATGGAGACATAGAAAGAAGGAGGAAAAAAGGAAGGAAGGAAGGAAAGGAGAGAGAGAGAAAACAGATCCCAAAGAAAGAAGAAATAAGGAAAGAAGGAAGGAAGGAAGAAAGGAAAGAAAAAAGGAAGAAAAGAAGGAATGAAGGAATGAAAGAAGGAAGGAAAGAAAGAGCCCCCAAAGGAAAAAAGAAAGAAGGAAAGAATGGAAGGGAGTAAAAGAAGGAATGGAAGGGAGGAAAGGCAGGAAGGAAGAGAGGAAAGGCAGGAACAGAAGGATGGGAGGAAAGGCAGGAAGGAAGGGAGGAAGGGACAGCAGGAAGTTAGGGAGGAAAGACAGGGAACAAAGGAAGGAAGAAAGGAAGAAAAGAGTCCCCCTGGACTGACCTGCCACTAAGTTGCCCCTGTTCCGGCCTGGCCTGGACTGGACTTCCAGAAAGGGCTCTCCTGGGCTCTCCTGGCCTGGTGTCCCCTAGGGCAAGAAAGAAAGAAAGAGAAAGAAAGAAAGAAAGAGAGAAAGGAGAAAGGAAAGAAAGAAAAGAAACAAGGAAGGAAAGAAGGAAGGAAAGAAAAAGAAGGAAGGAAAGAATGAAGGAAGGAAAGAAAAGGAAAGAAAGGAAGGAAGGAAAGAAGGAAGGAAAGAAAAAGGAAAAATGAAGGAAAGAAAGGAAGGGAGAAAAGAAAGAAAGAGCCCTTAAATAAATAAAGAAGGAAAGAAGGGAAGAAAGAGAGGAGGGGAAGGGAGGGAAGGTTAAGGGAAGGTTAAGGGAAGATTAATGGAAGGTTAGGGAAGATTAAAGGAAGGTTAAGGGAAAGTTAGGGGAGGTTAAGGAAAGGTTAAGGGAAGGTTAATGGAAGTTTAAGGAAGATTAAAGGAAGGTTAAGGGAAGGTTAGGGGAGGTTAAGGAAAGGTTAAGGGAAGATTAATGGAAGGTTAGGGAAGAGTAAAGGAAGGTTAAGGGAAGGTTAGGGGAGGTTAAGGGAAGGTTAAGGGAAGATTAATGGAAGGTTAGGGAAGAATAAAGGAAGGTTAAGGGAAGGTTAGGGGAGGTTAAGGGAAGGTTAGGGGAGGTTAAGGCAAGGTTAAGGGAAGGTTAGGGAAGGTTAGTGAGGGTTAGTGAAGGGAGGAGGGAGGAAAGAAGAAAGAAAAAGAAAAAAAGAGCCCCCCAGGGCCCCCTTGGCTTGGCCTGGTCTTCCTCTAAGAGAGCCCCTGGCCTCACCTGTCCTGCCACTAAGGGCACCTCTGGCGTTTCCTGGCCTGCCACTAAGGGCTTCCCTGGCCAGGCCTCTTTTAGTGGCCTCACTGCCACTAAGGGTGGGCCTGGCCAGGCCTGCACCAGAGATCCACTGCCTCAGAGCCACCCTGGCCTGACCTGGCCTGTCCCCAGGATCCTGCAGGCCTGGTCTGGCCTGGCACTATGGGCCTGACTAGTCCAGCCTAGTCCAGAGCCAGGGACCCCTTGGCCTATCCTGAGCTGTGCCCAGGGCCCTGCTGGTCTTGCCTGGCACTATGGACCACCTCTGTCCTGGCCTGGTGCTAAGGGCACCCCTGCCTGGGCTTGTCTTCTGCTAAATGCTCCCATGGCTTGGCCTGCCACTAGGGCCCCTGTGCACTCATGTGCCACTAAGGGCTTCCCTGGCTCCTAGGCTGCTAAGGGCCTCCTACTGCTAAGGGCCAGCCTGTCCTGTCCTGCCCAAGGAAACTATTGGCCTGATCTGCCGCATAGCCCCTCTTTACTAGTCTGCCCCTAGTGGACCACTGTCATAAGGGCTGCCCTTTCACTAAGGGCACCTCTAAGTGCCCTAAGTGCCCCCTTGAATGGTCTGTCCAGGGACCCCTTGGCCTGTGTTCATGCTAAGGGGCCCCCTTGGCCTTGACTGGCCTGGCACTAAGGGCACCCCTGGCCCAGAAGTCCTTCCCTAAGTGATTCCTTGGCCTTCCCTGGCACTAAAGGCCTGCCTGCCCTGGCCTGACCCTAGGTTCCCCTGGCCTAGCCTGCCCAAGGGACCAATTGCGGTGGTCTTCCCCTACAGGCCCCTGAGACTGTACTACTGGTAAGGTCACTCTGCTGCTTTCTTTTTTTTTTTTGTTCTTTATTCTATTTTTTTTTTTTTAAAGATGACCTGTAAGGGGATCTTAACCCTTGACCTGGTGTTGTCAGCACCATGCTCTTCCAAGTGAGAGAACTGGCCATTCCTATACATGGATCTGAACCCATGGCCTTGGTGTTATCAGCACCCACTTTCCCAAGTGAGCCATGGGCCAGCCCTTTATTTTTTGTTGTCTTTTTTTTTGGTTTCTGTTTTATGGTTTTTTCCCTTTCCTTTTTCTTATTGTTTGCTTTTCTCTCTTTTCTTTTTGAATTTTTCTGTCCTCTTTTTTTTTGTTGTTTGTTTGTTTTCTCCTTTTTTTGGCACTCTTTTGTGGTTTTCTTTTGCTGGGGTTTTGTTTTGTGGGGATTTTCTTCTTTGGGGGATTTTTTTTGGTTTTTCTTGGTTTCATGGGAGAATATTTTTCTTTTTGGGGGGCTTTCTTCTTTCTGTTGGAGTTTTCTTTTTTCTTCGTTATTTTTTTTTTTAAAAAATGATTGGTAAGGGGATCTTAACCTTTGTCTTGGTGGTGTCAGCACCGTGTTCTCCAAAGTGAGCCACAGGCTGGCCCTGGAGTTTTCTTTTCATTGGGTTTTTGTTCTATGTTTTTTTTCTTCTTTTATGGGTTTTTTCCTCTTTTCATTAGAGTTTTCTTTTGGGGGGTTTCTTCTTTTTGTTGGGGTTCTCCTGTTTTGGGTGTTTTCTTCTTATTGTGGGTGTTTTCTACTTCTTTGGGGTGTTCATTTTTGAGGTGTTTTCTTCCTCTTTTGGATGATTTCCTCTTTGGGGTGTTTTCCAATTTGGTGCATTTTCTGCTTGTGGTTTTCTTCCTTTTTTGGGTCATTTTCTTTTTATTTTCAGCATCGTCTCTTTCTTCTGGGTGTTTTCTTCCTATGTTGGGTGTTTTCCTCCATTTATGGGTGTTTTGTTCTTTTGGGTATTTTCTCCTTCTTTGTGGTGTTTAACTCTTCTTCTTCTTCTTTTTTTTTTTTTTTTTTTTTTTTTCAGCATCGTCTCTTTCTTCTGGGTGTTTTCTTCCTATGTTGGGTGTTTTCCTCCATTTATGGGTGTTTTGTTCTTTTGGGTATTTTCTCCTTCTTTGTGGTGTTTAACTCTTCTTCTTCTTCTTTTTTTTTTTTTTTTTTTTCTTTTGGCTTTTTTCTTTTCTGGCACAACTTCTCAGCCAGCTCTGTCTTCACATGCTGCCCCGACTGCAGCACACTGGTGACCTCCATGTTCTAATTGATCTGGATGGAGAGAAGCAATCGGTGGCCCCCTGATGCAGCTGGAGACCCGTGGCATGGGGAAGGGGGCACAGGGCACTAGCTCACAGGGTGCCTTCCCCAAGTGCCATTTCATGTGAGGTCTCTACCGCCCCAGTTTACAGGTGGGGAAACAAAGGCCCAGGGGGCGAGTGTGGAGGGCAAGCCAGCAGGGAGGGTGGTGCACCAGCCTGATGAAGCCAGTGTATGGCTTAGCTAGCTGCTCCTGGAGCTCACGGGCCTGGGACAGCACACAGCTGGTGGTGGCACAGTGGCGCTGCATGGAGCTGACCCGCCAGGCTCTCAAGCTGCTTCTTCAGCTGCTCAGCCTCCACCTGCAGCCACCGTTTTTCCTCACTGGACCCTGCTGGAGGCTCCGGGGGTGGAGGCTCAGCTGAGAAAGGAATCGGACGACAAGGGATTCTGGCTTCTGGAGTTGCACAAAACCCTCTTCTTGACCCACAGGTCCTAATTCAGCCTCACCCCAGACCATGGCTTCCTGTCTAATCATTCCTCATGCCCAGATGATGGTCAATTATTCAAATCACTTTCAAATAGAGTTCTTCACATTCTTGTGCTCAAGAAAACGGTGGGTGGCTGACAATGGGCACCCCACCCCTCTTTGCAGACAGGGACACTGAGGCTCAGATGAGCAGACTTGCTGTCTGCTGCCACACACCTCTTTCTCTTCCCCCTGCCTGCTCCCAGGCCACACCAGCCCCAGCTTACCTGTCCACCTGCTTACATTGGCCAAGCAGTTCTCTGGCTCCTGGACCTGATGCAGGCCCTGCTTCTCCCTCGAAGCATGCACCTGCCCAGAGCACAGGGGCATGAGCCATGGAGGGAACAATTTCAGAACAGACAAGCTGCCACCTCCCTCTCTACCCCATCCACATAAAACCAAAATCCTGTGCTGCAGCCACTCACTTGTTTTGGCAGGAGCTTGCATGTCTCAAACTTCTTCATCTGGAGCTGCAAGGCCGCCTTCTTCATTACAAGAACCTGAGGCTTCCTTTTCAGTTGGAACTGGAGACACTTGTGGTCCTCAATCATTGTTCCTGTGGCCAGAGGTGGTGGAGAATGGAAAGAATGAGGAACAGAAAACACCACTTTGGTGACCAATGCACTGACTTTGCCACACAACCAGAGGACCATGGCATGGGAAGGGGGCCCAAGGAATCAAGAGTCACAAGTGCGAGTCCAGAGAGTGGACATGAATGGCCTGAGACCACACGACTCACTGGCACAACTGAGGCCAGAGCTTGGCTCTGCACATGTTGAAACCTGTGTGCCCACCTCATCATGCTCACCTATATCCTCCCACCTCCCATCACATCAACCATGCCGAGACCCCCAGACCCGCCATCCACCTTCTCTCTCTTACTTGTTGTCTTGCAAGTACAGGTGGAGAACATCTCACTCTTTCTTCAAGTTGTGGTAGGACTGCAAATACAGAAAGGCGAAGTCGGGATTTGGCAGGGAGAAGATGTAGTCGGGGCACACTAACACTGACATCTATAGCAATCATTCAACAGTGATATTTCCTCCCCCTGAATCATACTTGACATCTTTTCAAAGGCATTTCCAAGCCCATGTTCTCAGTTGGTTTTACTAAGAACTCAGTATGGGTTGAAGAGGCAGGGAAAGAGATGATTTACAGCTGGCTGACAGAGGCCCAGGGATATGGGGTCATGTTGCCATTGTTATGACTGTCATCACCATTGTTTGACTCTGTATTGAGTGCATCACCAGGCACCATGCTAACAATGCATTGAATCCTCACAACAACCATAGGAGGGAGTTACTATCACTATCTCCATTTTGTAGATGAAATACAAAGTATTAGAGGTTAAGTGCTAACATCACTTACAGCTGGGATGTGAACATCCAGGTCTATCTAATTCTCTAAGGCCATTTTCCCCCTGGGGGGGTGCGAGCATGAGGGCAGGTAGCTGGCTCACCCTCTTGGCCTCCTTCTGTTGTGCAGAGACAATGGTCAGACTCCACTGCAGCTCTTTTATCTACTGCTCATGTGAGCACAGGCAGCACGCCAGATGTTCACAGTCCCCTGGAATGACAGAGGTCAAGATGGAGCCCAAAGACTCCCCCGAAGTCCTGCCAAGGCACCAGGTTGAGGGAGGAAGGGTGCCTAGATTCACACCTGCTTTCTGCCAGACCACATGGTGAGGGTCAGCCAGACCTCTAACTGTGCCTTTTCGGACATTAAGATATCAGTGGTCTGAATCTGAGCTTTTAGGAGAAAAGCCAAATGGGTGCTGAGAGAGAGGGAAAGGAAGGCTCTCTAGTGGACATGAGGGCTGCCATACAGTCCACTCACCTGTAGTTGTTCCTGCAGGGAGTTCGCCTGCTGACACCTACTCTCCTGCTGTAGGAAGAGGAAAGAGACATCTCTTACTGGGGAGGCAGAAATGCAACAGCAAGAGACAGGCCCCAGGAATGCCACCAATGGCCAGGACAGGCCCGCCAGTGAGACCAGATTCTCAGGGACCTTGTGGGGCTGAGGGTGGGGTGCAGGGGTGAGACTTCTCCAAGTTGGGAGGGGGCAGGACAAGCCTGCATCCTCTCCATCTGAGTCTTTCCCCAAACCCATCAGACATGGAATGAGCGAACAAAGAAATCATGTTCCTCTTTCCAGTTCATCCAGAGTTTCCTGGTGCTCTTTTTTCTGGGTGGAGAATCACAGGAAAGTGACTGAGGTTGTCCCCCTTAGCTCCATTCCCCAAACCGGAGTGGTGGGTAGGGGACAGGAATAGATTTTCAAGGAAAAGCTCTCCTACCCTATGGGGACACAAACTGACAAACTCTCCTCAAACTCCCAAGGAAAGAGAATTTGGATCTTCGTTGGTTTTCACTCACAGCTACAGAGCTGAACATCTGAATCTGGATTCTCTTTAAAAGACAGCCACAGAAACCTCTAGAAATGGATGCTGAGAAGGGAAAGACTACCCTTCTCCCAGCTTGTGATTTACAAGGGTGCATGTATTCACCACGAACCACACACTACAGCACTGGAACTGTTCTTAATAGCAGGGATCCAGGTATGAAAAGGACAGGCAAGATCCCTGTCTCCTTGATGTTTCAAGTGTACCCAGAAATCTTTCATTCTTAGAGCTGAAAGGGACCTTTGACACCCTCTAATTCTATCTCAGGACACTCAAGCCCATGTAGGAGAGGTGGCTTGTCCAAAACCAAAGACAAAGCAAAGCAGGAACTAAGACAAGGAGGGAAAACAGGGCTTCTGACAATAGTCAGCCTAGTGTTTCCAGCAGGGGGACAGCCCAGGGCACATGTGGCAAGGAGTCAAGCAGGGGTGTCTGGAGAAGAAAGAGTGGGCAGACAGGGCAGCAACAGAAAGAGCCATGCTGCATGGTCTGGAGTCCCTCCCACTGAGACCTAGGCCTTCCAGCACCCCATTCTCCCTTGGCATCAGGGGTCCCCAGCCCTTTTCTTCAGAGCCCCAAGGGGAAATTAGAGCCCAGGATTGGCAGCATGGAATAAGAGGACCCCACTGGACTCTTACCAATTCCTGGATCATGCTCCTTCGATGTTTGTTTTCTGTGTAGCTGAATTACTGGGCTACTGCCGGGTCTAGGTACGGGCTCTGAGGTGTGCACAGAGAGGAGGAGTTGGAGGAGGTCTGGGGGGAGAGGTAGAGAGAGCAATCATTAGGGGTGGGGGTGGCAGCTGTCTCAACTGGCAGCTGGGCACCCAGTCCCCACCATGGGAGGTGGTCAAGAGGCTGGCCTGCCAGGGCACTTACCTCCAGCTCCTTCATGTAAACCGATGTCACATAGACTTCCCCACTGATGTCACAAAGGACTGCCCACTGATGTCACAAAGGACTCCCCACTGATGTATGATGTGGGCTAGAAGAGATGAGAGCACACATGGAGACGCTCTGTCCCCCTCAAGAGCTAGGCCCTCTGACGTCCTTTCTTCCCCATCAGCTGGCAAAAGATGCCCCCTATGAGTCCTGTGGCACCCCAGATTGAGATGATCTTGGCAAGATTCAAGCTGTGAAGTTCAGTTGCCCAGGATTTGTTCCACAGAAGATAAGCACATCTCCCTCCAGAGAGAACAGAATGAAAGGCGCTCTGGTCCCAGAATCCTAGGGAATTTGCATGTGAGATACAGACTGAGAAATAAAATTTAAAGTGTCTCTAGAGAGTAGAAGCCTGGGAGAAAACCAATCCAAATTCTCCCAATTGTCACCCAGAGACATTGTCAACATTTCAAGCTCAGTGGTGATGTGTAGGCTTTTCAGGTAGTAAATGTCTAAGTGAAAGGAGTGATGGAGCCAGAAACCTCTCAGCCCTGGCTCCCCTAGTCTCAAGTCACCTTCCAAATGGAAATTTGTGCCAAGATCAGAGAAGCTGGAAAGAGGGTGAAAGCACTTAGGGGACTGGGTCATCAGGTCAAAGGCCGGGCTCTAGGCAGTAATGACAGGGGACAGCTGGTGAGGGCAGGGGCTGGGCTCCTGAGGGGATGGGGATGGCTGAGAAGACTTTGGTGAAGGGAGTCAAGAGGCGTAGAGGGACAAGCCCCATGTGCCTCAGAAGTGACACAGAGTCCTGACCCTGTCCCACCATCAGAGGGTCCTCTGGCTAGTTCCGGGGCCTGTGACCCAACATGCCATACCTTTCTCTTGGCCACAGCCAACTTCCTCTTTCGGGTCTCCTCCGACATCTTGGGGCAGGGAAAAGGAAAGGGTGGCTGCATCACCACCATCCAAGCACTGGGGAATCACTCCCTTCAGCTAACAGAGCAGATGTGCAACTGAGCCAGAGCTGGTGGGAGAAGGGAGGTGCTAAGCAACACTGAAGTGGGTGTGGCCTCCATGCTCATAGCCCATTGGTGGATGAGAAAGATGAAACTAATGGGGGCATGGCTAGGACACAGGGAAGGGTGGAGTCACAATGAACGCTGTGATTTCTGGCTCCACCCACCCCAGGTAGGGGCCCCCTCCATGGGGAAGTGGGCAGGGCTCTTGCTTGGTTCTCATGCAGCTCCTGTGTGGCCCTTCATGGTGGCTGTCACAGAATTTGAGGCACCTGGCAGAGCAGAGAGGTCACTCAGTTTTCAGGACATGCCTCTGGGTTTCCAGACACTCCCTGAGGTCTCAGGCCCCCTCTTCTGGGCTCTCCCCTTGAGGAAAGTTACTGTTTTCAGTTAGACCTATTTTCAGCACCAACAAGGGGAAAATGAGACCACAAGGGGACTGGCTTCGGCAAATCCAGTGGCTGGGCATGCTCAGTAGAGAGCACAGAACATTTTTGAATGTGCCTGGTGCATGTGATAGGATCTGACCAATGAACATGCTCAAGGAAGAGACTGAGCATATGTAAGATTTTTGAAATGTTACATAACTGGGAGCCATCCCTTTAATTGAATATTTATTAGATAGAGAAACTATAAAAGCCAAATCCCAGCTGAAGGTGGGGTTTTTGCTCACTTTCCTGGAGGCAACCTGCACTTTGCTAGCTGAGGGGTGTGTGCTTTACTTTGTATCAAACTTACATTCAGCAGGCACGTGCTCAGTCTCTTGAGCCAGCCTGCACTTTGTATTGAACTTTAAGTATGTTTTTCTTGCTTTTGTGTTAGATTACATGTCTGTCCTGAACTTACCTTTGTGTTAGACTCGATGTCTGTACTGAACTGAATAGTATCGTGGTTGTTTTCCCATCTCATTTCAAATTCTCTGAGTGCATCCTCAGAGCATCACTCAGGAGTTTGCCTTATGCCACATGCCATGACCTCACAGACGGGGCTGGTGAGGGGGGACTCACTGCCTTCTGTTTAGGAAAAGCACAGGTAACACTGTTCATTGTACACACATATTCACTGCCTCGTTTATTAATCCTGTAAGACAGATCCCTGAAAGTAGAATCACAGAACAAGAAATTTTTATGGCTTTTTGTTTTAATTTTCCAAGTGGCTTTCTAGAAGTTTCCAATGTCCATGTGCCAGCAGTGTGGAGCATGGCCAGCCTCACCACAGTTTTTCAGTGCTTCTCAGAGCTGTGCGTTTGGTTCTAAAGTATCAGGCAATTCAATATGTGGAAAGGGCCACCTCTTGTTGCTTAAGTGACTCTTACCTTGATCACGGATAGTGTTAAACATTTTTCATGTGCACTGATTTGTGTTATTTCTTATTTTATGTTTCTTGCGTTTCTATATATTATTTAAGTTATTATTTGTTTATACATGTCCTTTGCCCTCTTTTCTGTTTGGGTCTTTTTTAAAGGTCAGTTTCCTGCTTTCTTTAGGTAGGACTGTATTGACTATTTATAAGTCCAGTTGTGGCAAATATTTTCCCTGTCGATTGTTTTAAAATGAATGCGGTGGCTGGGACCCCTCAGTCCCACCACCTCTGCCTCGGGCCTAGGGTGGGCAGACAGCCCCTGGTTCACTGAGCAGACCTGTCCAAGACACCAGTACCTCTCTTCAGATGGGGGGGAAGGGAAGCAGGAGAGCCGATTGCACTGAGTTTGCAAACCCCTCCCCACTAGTTCAGGCACAGGCCGATTCACTGTAGGGGCTCCTACGGAGGAAAAGCCAAATGCCTTGACAGATGAGAGAGCCTCTCCTGCTCTAGCCTCCATGGCCTTTCTAACCTTTGCTGCCTCCAGACCAGGCCTCTCCCGGGCTCCAGCCACACCGACCTGCTCACAGCCCCCTGAGTGGGAAAGACATTCTATCCTGGCTCAGCTTCCTTCCCTATAAGCCTCCTGCTCACTTCAGGCTCACTCAAGGCACCACTCCCCCAGGACAGTGGTTCTTCCTCTTGCTTGTCTGTCTCTGCCAATGCTGTGTTGCCAACTAGCACTAGGAGCTGGGTCTCTTCACTTCTTAATGCCCACTTGTGCACAGCAGGTGCACTATAGAAATCTGCAGAAGGAAGGAAGAGGGAGAGGGAGGGGTTGTCTGTGCCTTTGTAGAGCTTGGATAAGGAAAAGTGCTTTACAAAGCATGAGTCCTTTCACCCAGAAGGGCATCATGCATGTGGTTGGTGGTAATGGTCACACGAGAGCTGGTACAATCTTCTGCATTAAAGTTAAGGTGGGAACCATCAGGGAAGTCTGAGACAAACACAGCCTCTGTGGGAGGAAAATCATTCTTTAAGGGTGAGACATATCACTTGGCAAGAGAAAAGGAGTCTAAGGAGCCGGGGTGGTTTATCTCCTAGTTATACTCTTTCTAGGGTTTCAGCAGCCACTGGTGTGAACGTTGAGGGGACCACGCCATCTGCTCGTTAATTCACCTGTAGCCTGCAATTCAATCTGCACAAGACTTCTCACCTGTGTTTTTCAGGCAGGGGGCCCAGAGTCCAGGAGCAGTGCCACACAAAGACCTGTGGGGTCATTAGCAGAGGCCACTGCGCTGACCGGCATCTCTCCTGCCAGAGGCTCTGCTGACCTCCGCCACCCCCATTCTGGGTTCACATCCAGGGTCCTGCCCGCCGGCCTTGCAGGGGTTGGTGACTGCCAGTGAAGAGAGGGGTGACCCATGCGGGGCCCTTCTCAGCCCTGTCCCTGCGTGCTCCTCCTGAATTACGTTTCCTCTAGGCGGCCATCTTTCCAGGGCTTCCTTATGCCAGATCTGAACTGATAAATACTGCAGCCATCCAATGAAGCGGATCTCCAGATTCCAGGAGTCAGGAGGCCTACAGCATCTGCACAAGCCATCTGCCACAGCAACCCATGCTCTGCCGCGAATGGGTGGAAGGTTCTGTCCCCTGGAGCAGCTGCTCACCAGCGAGCATCTGCACAACGGTCATCAGGATTTGGTTAAACTGCAGAGTCCAGGGCCCTCCCTGATACTGCTGGGGCTGGAGCCCTGGGACCTGCATGTCCACGAGCACCGCAGGGGACTCTGATGTGGAGGTCTGGGGGCTACACACACACGGAAGCCCCGCCCTGCCGGATTGACACACATGGTAAGAAGCATGTGCGGGAAAAGAGCGTCCGCTGTATCAGGTAACACTTACACGGCCACATTCTGGATCAGAACAGGCACCCCCTTCCCAGCACACATTTTTACCAGGTGCCCGCACGCATTAAAGGCTCAAACCAGCGTGTTGACAGCCCTGACTGCCCCCACCTTGTGCTGAACATCTGCCTAATTGTGACCTTGGGTCAGACTCCTTCCCCAGACTCAGTTTCCCCGAGAGTGGGTGGGAGGGGAGATCATTGTGGGTCCTTTGGGAGTGAGGGGTGGTGGCGGGGTTGCTCCCTCTGTCTTTTTATTTCAGGAGTTTTTCCGCTACCCCATCTGTACCTCTCATTTATGCACACACAGGAGGGGGGACTCCTTGGCTGACCCTCCGCTAGTGCCCAGAGAATTCAGAGATGAGGGTCACGGCTCCTGAGAGCGCTGGGCCACCTGTCTGTCTTGAGTCCCACTGTGACAACACGGGCCAGGGAAACTGCTACTGCTCTGAGTCCTCCAGGGAGAGCACAGGAGCAAGGTTCTGTGCGTCAAGTACGGCAGCCCTGGGGACCCCCCCACTGCCCAGCGGGCTGCTCTGTCCTTCACAGGTGCCAGCACCACTCAGTCACCAGTGGGGTCTGTGTCCCCACACAACACGGGAGGCCCCACACAGGGTCTCTCTCCTCCCACTCCCCAGTCCCTTCTCTGGCAGGAGATGGGAGGAGGGAGGCTGTCTGGAGCAGGGGTTAGCACCCGCCTCCCGGCAGGCTAAAGTGAGAAGCGCGAGCCCCTCTGTGACAGCCCCCCAGGCGTGAGAGGGCCAGCTAATCCCCAGCCCCTCTGGCTGAAACCGGAGCCCTTCCCGCCCCCTCAGGAAGGCGAGTGAGAACAGCATTAATAGAGAATCTTGACCCTCCCCACACACCCAAGCATTATCAGTTTTTCACTTTTACTGTTAATCACTTCAGACTGTCGACCACCAGGCAACAGTTATGTGCATCTGAAGTTCAGCCAGGTGGGTGCAGAGGGGGGAGGAGGAGGGCCCAGAGGATACGAATCCAAACCCAAGGATTGCCTCAAGCAGCGCTCAGAAACGTGTGTCTGCAGAATTAGGACAGGTCACCGGGGACTAGGGGACAGGATCGGGCATCAGGCACTGCCCGGTGCCATGTGGCTGGAGCTGCTGGCCTCTGCTCCAATGCTGGCCCTGAGGCAGGTGGCGGGAGGAAGAGGTGCTGGCAGGGGATGCCTGATACCTCCCAGGGAGTGTGAAATGAGGGGCCAGGCTGGGTGCCCCTTAGACCATCGCAGCTTCAAGACTCTGTGATTTTGGGTCTGAGAGCACCAGCATCAACTGCCAATGCCCAGGCCTGGGGTGACTGTGGGCTGGGGTGACTGCAGGCTGGGGTGACTGCTCATCAAGGATCCAAGCAGCAGGCTGGTGGAATGGAGTTGTTCACTCTCTGTGTTCTGTGTCAGGCAACATGGCCAGTGCAGAATGTGTTTTTAAGAAATGTGTCTCTGCAAACCCAAACCAGATCAGAGGAGATGCAGAAGTGGCTGCCTCAGCAGAGGGAGGGTGGCGTGGTGGTGGAGAACTCCAGGGGGCCGCTCCAGTGCCCAGCTTGCCAGTGCCTGGGTCATAGTAGATGCTCAGGGAGCCCCTTTGAAGTTAAATCGACGTACACAAACCATACCTAAAGAACTGTGCTCACCAGAGATTTCTTAGCTATCCCAAACCACTCTCCCTGAGTTCAGTCTTTATAGACCCCACTCTTCAGTAAGCACCTGGCTATCTGAGTAAAAACTACTTTTCCAAGTATTAGTCCATTTATGTTGCTTATAACAAAATACTGGAAACTGGGTGACTTATAAAGAAAACGAAATTTATTGCTTACAGTTTCTAAGGCTGGGAAGTCCAAAGTCCATCTGGTGGTGACAGTGACCCAGGGGTCTCACGTTGCATGATGGTAGAAGCAAAGAGAACAGAGAGAGAGAAACGGACCCTTCTCTTTTTTTAAAGCCCTCAGAACCACGCCCCTCACCACAATTTTTAATCCATTCACTACTGCACGGTCCTACCAACCAATCACCTCTTCAAGGCTCCACCTTTCAATTACCATAATAGGACTTCCCACCCTCTTAACAGTCACAGTGGGAGCTGAGTTTCTAATACATAAAACATGGGGGATACAATCCAAGCTTCAATGAGTTTTGGGGGGACATATTCAGTCCACTATACCGAGTCACCCTTGAAGTAACACATTGCCATCTGACCAAGTTCTGACCAGCAAGATGGAAGTTGTGGAGTTATGGGCAGCTTCCAGGAGCATTCCATAAAAGACAGCTGGGCACATTCTCCCTCCTGCTGGCTGGGATGTGTATATGACAGCTGGGCCTGAGCAACTGCACTGGGCCAGGAGGCAAGTGTGTGACTCAAGACCACGCACAGCATGGCAGAAGAATCCTGGGTGTCTGAGGACTCACTCAGGGCAACTTCTGCAGGGTCATCACCAGCACCATCAGCCCACACATGCCAGGACGCAGGGTCCCCCTTCTGCAAGAGACTCAGCATCACTCAATTTCCCCACTATACCTTGCCAAATTTGGGAAAAACTTCTTCCCACAGACCAGAAAGGGCTTCCCTCCACTCAGCCTGTGATGAAAATGAATGGGCTAAATGTTCTTTCAACCCACTGCCTGCAGGTAAACTTCACACACCTAGTCCTTATTTCTTAGCCTTTTGATGGTCAAATTTCAAAAATGTCCATGAAAGCCTCTTAAATTGCTCCTAAATGGTTTTGTCTTCACAGAGTAGCTGGTTTGCATTTTGAAGGCATGTTGCATGAACATTTTGTATCTTGAGAAACCAGAATGTTCAGCAGAATAAGATGGGATCAAATCAGGTTCCCTAGAGTCACACTTGCCACACCACACACAACAAGTGGCAAATTCTCATTAAACTACAGGAACTACCTGCATTGTTTAAATGATTTTTTTTCTCTTTTCTTTTTGAATGTTTTAGATCAGGATGATAAATAACACAATGAACATTTTCATGCACAATACTCTTACTGAATTTCAGATTTCTTTCTTGGGTCAAATTAGGTCAATTCCTTAAGTGTCCAACAACAGATGAATGGACTGAAAAAATGTGGTGTATATATATATATATATATATATATATATATATATATATATATTTATATATATACACACACACACACACAGAATGGAATACTATTGAGCCTTAAAAAATAATGAAATCCTGTCACTTGCAGCAACATGGAAAGATGTGTAGGACAGTATGTTAAGAGAAGTAAACCAGGCACAGAAAGACAAATACCACATTACCTCATTCACAGGTGGAATCTAAAAAAAAAAATGTTGATATTATAGAAGCAGAGAGTAAAACAGTGGTTACCGGAGATTGGGGAGGGAGGGAGGGAAAACAGGGAGAGGTTGGCCAATGGATATGAAATTACAATTAGATAGGAGGAATAAATTCTGGTGTTCTATTTCACAGCAGGGTAACTGTGGTTAACAGCTAAGTTGTGTATATTACATAAGAGCCAGAGGACTGGCTTTGAATGTTTTCACCACAAAGAAATGATAACTGTATGAAGTGATTGATACACTAATAATACATAATTGGTGTAATGATTGGTGCACTAATGGTAAATGTGTGAAGTGATTAACAACACTAACCTGATTATTATACAACATATATGTGTATCAAAACATCAGATTGTTTTAGAATGATTCCTGCAAGAGGACTCAGTGTCTGATTTGCCAAGTGAGTAACTGCAAGGAAGCGGTGGGGATGGGGGTGCAGCTGGGCATCCTGCCCCCTGGTTAGGAGGGCATTCCAAGAAGAAAGGACTTCAGGATAAGTTGGAAGGAGAAGCAACTTGACCACTAGGGTAAGCGAGGTGGGAGTATGGTTGAAAGAGAGATGGTCTTAACCAAGATATAAACTGGAGCAGATAAGGAGGAGAATGAGTAGTAATAACAATAAAAATAACTGCATCTACATTTGCTGAGTACCTGGAGGTACCAGGCTTTGTCCCAGCACTATATGACCATCATCTGTAAGTCTTTAATAACCCCAGAAGGGACAGATCATTATCCTTTCTGATTATTGTTACAGAAGTGGAAATTGAGGCTCAGAGAGGCTGATTCTCCAGCATCACACAGCTTGTGAGCAGCAGAGCCAACATTCAAACTCAGGATGTCAGACATCAAGGCTCATTTCTATTTCTGTACCACCTCAAAAATCAAAATCTAGGTCAAAAGCATCCAAAATTGTAGCCAGAAAGACACAGCATGTGCCAAATTCAGAGGACAAGAACAGGCTGGCAGCATGGAGTACATGATACAGAAATGCCTAGAGGAGACCTTGACACAGAGTCTTCCATTCATTTGGTCAAGGGTGGTAGATTCAATGGCTGTGGTCATTGCCATGGTTATCACATGGCTGTGACCACAGCATGGAGTCTTGTGTCAACCTCTTCCACTTCTCTCCTCATCCTTCTCCACTGCTATCTGCCCAGCAGGCTCATGGGTGAGGACTCCACCAACAGGATCCCATCGTGAGTAGGTTCTGGTTGGGTTTGGCCAATGGCAATCTTCAGCAGGATGGGAGGGAGAGATGATGTGAGAGGAGAGCTTCACTCCCTGGCCCCGACCTGCACAGTTAACCTGTGCTGGCTGCTTCCCTTGGCCCAAGGTCATGGCCCTGTGCTGTCCACACTTCTCTCTATCAAGGTTCCAGGACTTGGGGTGATAACAGAGCCTCTGTGTCAGGGCCCCATTCCTTCTCTCCAACTCACGCATACTTTGTAATAGAGAACACCCTTCAGGTGACCTGCTTTAATTGTGCAGATCCTATTTCTTCCTCAGATCCTGACTGATACCCCATTTTTTCACGTGGACTGTAGCCTCAGCTTTCTAAGCCGAGTTGCAATCTGGTAGCCCTTGTGGGTTAAATTTGGCCGTCACACATGCTTAATTGGCCCATGAAGCATTTGAAAATTCTTTCAGGGCTGCCTGGTTAGCCCATTGGTTAGAGCACAGCCTTGTAATACTCCAGGTTGAGGGTTTGCCCTGTATAGACCAGCCATCAAAAACAAAAAAAGAAAATTCTTTCAAATTAGTTGGCAACCTTTTACCATGGGGAGAGTTCATGTAAACATCTGGATTCTTTAGCTTCTCTGGATAGCAAAACGAAACAAAAATGCAGGGATAACTGGCCCCATGGGGCCTGAAAGGGATGATGTGGACTTCTGTTAGGGGAGCACCTTGCAATGGGTTGTTGGAGCCTAAGCCCTGTGAGGGGGGCATCTGTGTGGGAGAAGATAGTGATAGTAGCTGTGGTGATAGGAAATTGGTTGCGTGCAGGGGTTCTGACCAAATCAGTAATGACTTGGAAGCCAGCTTTCTTACTGTCAGAGAAGAATATTTAAATATAGAAAGGTAGGAAACTAGAATGAACCCTGTGGTGTTGTGCTGGAATTGAAAGTGTTGTGTTACCTTACGGTTTCAATATAGATAGCGGTGTGTGTGTGTGTGTGTGTGCGCAATTGTAATTGTATTCCTTTGTTTTGCCCACAGAAAGGGCCTAGGAGCAGTGACATTCTCATATCAAATTGGATTCTAAATAGTGTTCTGCACTATAACGAAGCTAGGGCTTCTTGGAGAAATGGCTGATTCTAGGCTGAGGCAGGACATGTACAAATTGAGCCTGGAACATTTTTGTGCCAGAAAGCAAGGAAGTACACATAAAATGATTGGGTTATGTCAATGGCCTCTAAAGCCAGCTAAAGTATCAAAGTAGATAGTGGTAGCAATTGGTTATAACCCATTGAATAGAATATAAATCCATGTGTCTGTACTGATATAAATAACTGAGTACATTTAAAGATTGATTAGAAATGGGACATTTACATAGCTTCACAGTAATGTTCCCCCAAATATTTATTCACTCCAAAGGGAAAAAAGAATAACTATTTAGTGGAGAAGCCTGATAGATACCACCTAATAAAATGATCAGTTACCAACACCACTACTAAGACAAATTAAAATATGCACAAACCTATAGAATGGAATGAGAACACAGCATCACATCTATATTTCTGCCAGATTCCTAACATAATACAATTATGAGAATATGTGAGACAAAACCAAATTGAGGGACATTTACAAAAGAAGTGAACTGTGGTGTGGAAAAGTTTCAAAATCATGAAAGTCAGGAAAAAGCTGAGGATCTCTCTCAAATTAAAAAAGAATGAAAACAAATGCACATATAATTCTGGACTGATTTTTTTTTCTTTTTACCATAAAGGACATCAATGGGACAAATGCTGAATGAGGTCTGAAGATTAGATGGTGGCAGCATATCACTGCTCATTTTCTGATCTTGAAGGTTGTATTATAATTACGTAGGAGAATGTTACTATTTTCAAGAAAATGCAGCAAAGTTATTCATAAATTTTAAGTATTTAAAAATAAACTAAAGAATATACTTAGTGTTCAAGGAAATAGGACATCAGGACGGTAACATTCTCAAATGGATCAGGGAAAATAAAATATTTTTCTATTTTCTTGCAACTTTTCTATATTTGGGAATTGTTTCAAAATAAAAAATTAATCCCAATGTATTCATATATATTATAGTTAAAAGCTAATATTTATTGAATACTCCTGTAAGCTCTTACTATACATTAAGTCATTCAATCCTTAAAGCAACCTGGTAAGGTAGGTACTATTATTATCCCCACCATTCAGAATTGAAAACTGAAGCATAGAGGAGTTAAGAAACTTCCTCGTGTTCATATGGCTAGAAAGTGACGGAATTGTGTTTTGAATTAAGGCATTCACCTGGCAAAACCCTCCCTTCTATTAAACTTCCCTGCCTTCCAGCAGTTCACACTTTGCTTCCATAGTCACATCAGTCTTTCAAAAACATTTTCTATAATTTGGATCTGGGGAAATTCTCCTTCATCTATAATATTTATAACAGCTTTTCTCCATCTATGAATCCCACCATTTCCTAAACTAGAGCTTCCCAACCCATGCACCATGAGTGGGTAACATATGCATTGAGATAGTGACTCCTCAGCCCTGGGTGGGGTGACTAGTGGGATTTAGGACAGCCATAACCCCATGTCCAGGCTCCTGTGACCCCTGAGAAATAGAGCAGACATATCTTATTCATTTCTATGTACATCATGATCTGAAAGAGGGATGCATTATTAGGATAATAATAGTATTCCTCTCTCCTACAGCCTTTTGCTTTATCAGGTGATGAAAATAAAATCACCTCTCTGCCTTAAATTCACTGATTTGCCTATGGATGAATATTCTTTAGAAAAGCTACACCAAGTGGAATAGAAAATTAAAGGCAAAATCTATTTGATTTTCTATTAGACATTCTGTTTTCTTCTCATTGTATGTTTAGATGCTAAATAAATTACTGTTTTATCCCTAGTGTTGCTGTATACACATATATATGTACCACACATATACCTGCAGTGTCTTTTGTTTAATCAAGTCAAGAAACAGTTTTATAGTTGGAGCAGGTTGAATTATGATGCAATTACCTGTTGACAGTGGTAATGTGGTACTCCATAGAACTATAAAAAGTGCTGTAAAATACTTTTTCTTACATAGCATGTTTTTTTTTGTAGACTGGAAAATGTATTACTGCATTGCAGTGATGAAATGATTGCCTTTCCAAAGTATAATTTGGTCGATAATCATAATTTCTATTAAATAAATGTTCAGACAATCCTGCATCCATCACCTTAAATCCATTTAAAAAGCTTTCTACTGTTCTAGAATGTATGAATAACTTTCATGTTTAATATAGAAACTAATGTTGATGCCTCCCCTGATATGAAAATGAGAAGTCTAATTTTAACTAATAATTCTGTCAGTGTTATAAAGTGACTAAAAGAGATCTAGTGCTGCTGGTTTATAATGAATGTATTACTCAGGGCTGCTTCTGAGTGGGAAAATGATAATTATAGTAAAATATCTTCTTTTCCTCATAACTTAAATATTAATGTCTTCCTCCCCCCACTAAATTGTCCAGTAAAGCATCATATCTAAAAAGGGCAAGCCAATTTTAGAAGGATTATATTACAAAAATACAGATGCCAAATACACTAGCAATTTGGTACAAGCATTGAATAAAATATTTTATTGATGACTTTGTATGATAATTGATCTGCTAACTGTGACTGGTAACTGACAATAAAAAGGAAATCAGTTGGCTTAAATTTCTTGCCAAAAATAAATTTGTTCCTTATTTTTGTGCAAATAAGAGAGGTGGGAGTTAATTCATACAGGTGTAGTCAATATATCTGTACAAAGGCAACAGCTAGCTCCTCAACATAATAAATTGTGGAGAAATTAGCAAGTAATATAAATGGATGTGAGATAAGAAAGCAATAGGTTATGTTGCAATTTCTTTCCTAAATACTCCTTATAAATTATATTAAGAGAAATGTGTTATTTTGGAGTGAGAAGAGAAAAAAAATCAATTATCTGATTTGTTCGTGGAATGCTTCCTTTGCCCAGATATGCATCAGGTGCTGGGGAGTCATTATGAACAGGACAGACAGAGTCCCTATAGTCAGATAAACTATAGATTGGTGCAAGACAGAGATATAAACAGACAATTAATGCAGGAGAATAAATGCTAGGCCAGAACGGACGCAAGGGACCCTGAGAGGCAATGTGAGAGAGGTATTAAATACTGACTGGCAGTGTTAAAAGTGTCCGGATAAGGGATCACAGAAGTCTTTCATTGGAAAGTGATGACTAAGCTGAGTATTCATGTGTAAACAGGAATTAGTTGAAAAAGAGTAAGCAGCAGTAGTGGTGGCCTGCAGGCAAGAAAACAGCATATTTAGGGAACTTGGTCAACTGTATTTTGCATTCCTTGAACACTCTTTACCACTCTGCCTTTCTTTTGACCATAGCCTTCTTTTCTTATTGATTTATGCTCTATAGATCTTTTCTTTTCATGGAAGATATTTGGCTTTATGAAATCATAGAGGATTTCACGGCTCTTAAATGTAACTCTAGTGTCAGGAGGGTAGGTTCATGTACAAGGATGGAGCTGAAGCAGAATAGGCTCCAAACTGAGAAGAAACGTTAAGACTGGAAAAACAAACAAGCAACTCCATAAAGTATTACCAGGAATTTATTAATGGATAACTAACATACTGGAAGGATCGGGTGGGTGACAATCCATACAGTTGCATCTGCACCCCACAATGCCTGAAGAGGGAGTTGAGTATGAGGGACTTAGAGACAAAGGGGCAGCTCTGCCAAAGTGAGAAAATTTGTTGAAGGGGAGGATTCCAGGCACCTTACAACCAACTGTTGTTTATCCTAGAGGTTGCTTGCCTCATTGCCCCCCAGCCCCCACCCCTTATCTTACAGAAACATAGCATTCTGTTCCTTTCTTGCCTCGGGTGCTAAGTAACCTGTGCAGGAAAAGATTGTAGTTTATTTAAACAGGAGCTCCAAAGGCTGTGGGGGTAAGTTCTGATGAGCATCCCTACAGGTTTACTTTCATCCTAACTTCTCATTTCCAGTATGTATCAGCGATCCTTGAAATTGCCTCAAGCTATGCAAGACATGCATCTCCACACCAGATGAGGTCACATTATCAGACTCATGCTCCACTCTCCTTCTCTCTTAGTAATAACCACCCTGCGAGTTTCAGGATATTTGTTGTTAGGATGATGGAAGGGACCTGGGACGGTTAACATAACATTAAACAGATAACCTATATAAATTTCCATTGAAATTTATTTCTTTGATGTGGACTTGAAATGGGACAGTCATTTTCTAGCATGCTATGAGCCAGACTCAAGAGACTGTGGCTTTTAGAGCAGTGGTAATGTCTTTGGACCACATTTCAGTATCCCTTAATTTCTACCCAAATAATTCTGGGAGTTTTCAGATAAGGTCTCTCTTCTTCACAGTGTTCTTAGTTTCCCTATGCATTTGCCACCTCCCTGTGTCTGTTCCACCTTTCTGTTGCATATTTCTGGAATCTGCTTTGGTATCAAATGTGACAACCATGCCACAGATGTTTGCTGGAGACACCCAATGCCATTGACACCTGTGCTGAGGCTGAGGAATCCCAGCCACATTGCTACTTATTGTGGCCAAAGCTGCAAGAATTTTCTTCTGTCAATTCATAGGAAGGAAGTACCACCCTATAGTCTTGAGATCACATTAGGTTTTTTGATTGTCTGCATCAAACTTCTGACATAGGGTTGGCATATTGTTGATTTAAATTTTCCTTTTTGTCATTTAGGTACTGCTACGAATCCACACCTCTATGATCTATTATGCTGATGTTATTTTTCTGTGGATATAATGGCTTCTAATTATCTCTGTTACATTTATCTTGCTATGTTTGGCTCAACATTCTAAACTATTCTGATTTTTTTGAATTCCGAAAGTGAAACGATATTTTTGGTATCCTTTCATTTTTTATCACCTGAAAATTTGGCAGACATGCATTCTTTGTCTTTACCTAATTTACTGTTTATTAAATTCAGCATCTTAGGGCCATAGATGGAACCTTGACCATGGTGGTAGAAGACAAAGAATATAGCTCCAACTTTGTTGGTAGCACTTGTATATTTTATCTTTTCCATTTAAAAATCATAAATCTCACACCATAGACCCTAATTCATCTTGAAGAACATCAGATTGACTCTTCTAAAGCCTCAGTTAGTGCCCATGATGACAGATTTTTATTTGCTCAGTATCTGTGATCAATAAAACTTTTATTAGGGTTATAGCATACAATTTTTAGAAAACTTTTTGATATCTTTGATCTAAAGAAAACTATTTTTTATAACTAAATATTAACTCTTTCCTCTCTAAGTAGAATGTTATAATCTAGCCTAACTCAATAAAAGATAATCAGCAAATAGAAGCAACTCAATGCAGCAGATGACTCCTATAGCCCAGAGATTAATTTTAAAAAAAAAATGTAAATCAGCTTTGCTTCTATCAGGAAGATCAAGTTGACATTGATGTCATATCGCCCCCATGGTCGAGTAATATTTATAACTGTCTCTGAGCTAATAAAAAAAAGAATTTTATAACAGCATTGAAAAGTGATACATAATTGCCCCAAACAATCCTACCAAAAGAAGTTCTGGGCCAGGGTGGCATTTAGTGCATTCTGAACTAGCCTCATGAGATCAGCGAAAGCTTCCTAGAATTTATGTTCTTTTGTTTTCTTTCCACTTTCCAGATGGGCATATAATACCATTCTTACATGCAGGAGCTGGTCATATTTTTCAAGTGTTAAGAAATAATTTTTCCTGTTCCCACTCTTCATGTAAATCTGTGACAAGGCCCCTTTAAATAGTCTCTAAAAATATTACTTAAACATAATTGAATATTTCTTTTTTACATTAATACAACATAATGAGACATGAAAACAAATTTAACTTTTAAAACAACTTTCTTTGTGCTATTTTTGCAGCACTTTTTTGTAAATCTGAAATTATCTCAAAGTAAAGAGTTAACAAAATAAATTTCATAGTGTAGAGCAAGAGAGACAATCTTATAATATAATCAAGTGGCGTTGACTACGTCAAAATATACTTCTATTGGATTTAGCCAGATTACTTATCTACAGTACGTATAGTAAAGTATATTATATATGTCCTATATAAACTTTTGTGGAGTGTACAAAAAGTAGCAAATTCAAAACAGATACATTTGTATTTGGCATTTTTTGTTTGTTTCTTTGACTCTTACCAGGGGACACTAAAATATCCTTGTACCACATTAACTCAAAAATGACAAAATTGACTCTAATCATCTTTGCTTCTGTGGACTTGATGATAATCATAAGTAAGTGCTGTACAGTTATTTACACTGCATTGACTTCTAAATTAGGATAGAAGGAATGAAAAATACCATTATCCAAGTGGAAAAAACGACCTAGTAGCATAATGTAATTTTCTATTAAAATTATAATTTTGCAACACCATAAAATTCATTTCAAAGGTTACATTATGTTTGAATCACCTGCCCTGTGCCATAAGAGATGATGAGACTAGAACCAGCTTAATGGTCATTTTCCTGCACGATGAGTTTATAAAACAATAGAATGTAGTTCTTTCTGTTGCTCCTGCTGCAGGAGGATCTGGCATTTGGCAGTAAAGCCCGGGTGTTCCGGGGGGTGGTAGCTTGATGTACTGCATCCACCAGATGTGATGCTCATTGTGCTTGATTTTTCAGCCAAATCTGCAAGATTATTCATAGGAAATTAGATTGTAAATGCAGATAGGCTTTTTAATATTCCTGCTGTCCACATTTCTCCAATTGTGTAATGGAATGATAACTAAGCTTGGGATGGCACAGCCCTTATTCATCATCATATAGATAACCTTGAAAATAAAAGAGGAGGAAATCATTTCTGCCCTCTGTGCATCCCTGAGGAGAGTACTGCGGTATGAATGGATTTGCAAAATGGCTCCTGTTACCCCACGCTGACAGCGTAATTGCTTTGGTAGTGCTCTTGCATAATTGTCTGTCTGCTGCAAGAATGATACCTAGGAATTACGCTCTATCTAGTCAAATTCCTAGTGCATTTTTAACTGTGTCACAATCTAGGGAAAACAATGCAAAAGTATGATGGTGGCTGAGAGACTGACTTCCAACTTTATTTTGCACCCTGCCAATCCTTTCCTGCCCCAATCCTGCATTAGTACCCCTTCTCACCTTAGCCTCTTGATGCACTGGTGCAAACATTTTCCAGACTCAACAAAACTACATATTTTTTTTTACTTGAAGCATAATTGATTATACATATATTTGAGGTACAGTGTTGACTATCACTATTTGTGTACAAAATGTAATGATCAAATCAATATTATTAGCATGTTCATTATTACAAATCTTAATTATTCTTTGTGTCTCTTATCCAATTTCTCCCTGTTGGGAAAAATGCCAAAATAATTTTCTCATAAGCCTGTTTTGTCCTTGAAGTAATATTTTGACTTTGAATTAATGATCAAATCAATATTATTAGCATGTTCATTATTACGAATCTTAATTATTCTTTGTGTCTCTTATCCAATTTCTCCCTGTTGGGAAAAATGCCAAAATAATTTTCTCATAAGCCTGTTTTGTCCTTGAAGTAATATTTTGACTTTGAATCAATATTTGCTTGTTACCCTGGTGTAGCCTCTAATCACTACTTGCATTTTAGGTTTATGTAACCAAGCTTGCTTATCTGCCCAGACCACATGAATGCTGGGAAATGAAACTTACTGCTGTGTTAGCCTTGTAAATGTGCCACCTATAAAAGCTTTGTAAGTCCTAAGCTCAGGGTCCAGATTTCCAAGCATTAGCTTTGCTGAGCCCACCAGCGTAATAAAACACCTGACTTTCCAACCCTCGGAGTGCTGATGCTTCTTTGTCCAGTCCATTTCCATAACATCCCTATCCCCTTTTCTCCTCCCCCTTTCCCACATCTAGTAACCATAGGTCTGTTTTCTCCTTCTGAAAGTTCAACGTATTATTGTGGCCTTTCTCACTTTCTTGCTTTTTCTCTTTTTCTTTCTTTCTTTCTCTTTCTTAGCACCCACTTATGAGTGAGGATAGAGGTATATCTCTTCTGTGCCTGGCTTATTTCACTTAACATAATTTTCCACAAGCTCATCTGTGTTGCTGCAAATGGCAGAATTACATTCTTTTTTTATGGCTGATTAGTATTCCATTCTGTATATCTGTGTATGTGTATGTGTGTGTATACATATATATATATATGTATACACACACACACCCACACACACCCCACATTTTCCTTATCCAATCATCCATCAATGGACATTTAGGTTGGTTCTATAGCCTGGTTATTACAAATAGAGCTGTGATGAACATGGGAGTGCAGGTATCCCTTCGACATGTTGATTTCCATTCCTTTGTGTATATATCCAGTAGAGGGATTGCTGGATCATATGGTACATCTATCTGTAGTTGTTTGAGAAACCTCCATACTGTTTTCTATATTGGCCGTTCCATCTTACAGTCCCACCAACAGTGTAGAAGAGTTTCCTTTTCTCCGCATCCTTATCAGCACTTGTTATTCTCAGTCTTTTAAATAATGGCCAATCTGACTGGGGTGAGATGATATCTCATTGTGGTTTTGATTTGCATTTCCCTGGTGATTAGTGATGTTGAGCATTTTTTCATGTATCTGTTGGCTATGGGTATGTCTTCCTTTGAAAAATGTCTGTTCATGTCCTTTGCTCATTTTTAAATTGCCTTTTTTTATGATGAAGTTGTTTGAATTCCTTGTATATTCTGGAAATTAATCCCTTGTTGGATGTGTAATTTGCAAATATTTTCCCCCATTCTATTGTCTTTTCACTCCGTTGACTCTTTCCTTTGCTGTGCAGAAGCTTTTTAGTTTGATATAATCAGTTTGTTTATTTTTTCTTTTGTTGCCTGTAGTTTTGGGGTCTTATTCATAAAGTCTTTACCCAGTCCTACATCCTGAAGTGTTTCCTTCTTTTCCTTTTTCGATAGTCTTATGATTTCAGGTCTTATACCTAAGTCTTTAATGCATTTTTGAGTTGGTTTTGTCATATGGTGAGTAGTACAGGTCTATTTTCATTCTTCCACATATGGATATCCAGTTTTCACAGCAGCACTTATTGAAGAGGCAGTCTTTGCCCCAGTGAACATTCTTGTTAGCTTTGTCAAAGATTGAGTTGATTTCTGGGCCCTCTATTCTGTTCTATTAGTCTGAGTGTCTGTTTTTATGCAAGTATTATGCTGTTTTGGTTACTATAGCTTTGCAGTACAATTTGAAGTTGGGTAGTATTATGCTTCTGGCTTTATTATTATCATTTTTTTTGCTCAGGTTTGCTTTGGTGATTTGGGGTCTTTTGTTCTTCCATGTGAATGTTAGGATTGCTTTTTCTATTTCTGTGAAGAATGTCATTGTTTTTTGATGGGGATTGCATTGAATCTGTAGATTGCTTTGGGTAATATGGACATTTTCATGTTAGTTCTTTCAATCCAAGAGTATGGAATGTCTTTCCATCTTTTTTTGTTCTCTTTAGTTTCTTTCAACAGTGATTTGTATTTCTCATTGTAAAGATCTTTCACATCCTTGGTTAAATTGATTCCTAGGAATTTTATTGTTTTGGTGACTATTGCAAATGTGTCTGCTTTCTTGATTTCTTTTTCCAGTATCATGAATGCACAAGAAAGAACAAAGCCCACTGGTAAAACAAAAATGCAATGAGAAAGAGAAAGAAACTAAGTCTTACCACCTCAAAAAACTAACAAATATTAAAGATGAATAATAAAAGTTGAATAAAGGAACAAAAGATATTTAAAACATCTAAATAAAAAGTGGTAATATGCCAGGAATAAGTCAATTCCTGCCAATAACAACCTTAAATGTAAATGGATTAAACTCCCCATTCAAAAGACACAGAATAATGGATTGGATTATAGAGCTAGACCCAACTATATGTTGTCTTCAAGAGACTCACCTCACTTGTAAAGATCCACACAAACTAAAGTGAAGGGATGGAAAGATGGAAAAGATATAACACACAAATGGAAACCAAAAATGAGAAGAAGTAGCTATTCCTGTTCTTGGTAAAATAGACTATATACCAAAAACCATGAAAGAGACAAAGAAGACCACTATATAATGTTAAAGGGATCTATCCAGCAATAGTCATGTATACACACTAACACTGGAGCACCCAAATAAATAAAGCAAACACTATTAGACCTAAGGAAAGAGATAAACCCCAATACATCATAGTAGGGGACCTGAACACCCTTCTCTCAACATTGGACAGATCTTCTAGGCAGCAAATCAGTAGAGAAACACTAGATCTAAGTAGACTACACCTTATCCCAATTGGTTTGGCAGATATCTACAGAATATTTCATCTAACATCTACAGAATGTACATTCTTCTCATCAGCACACGGAACATTCTCCAGGACAGCATGTTAGGTCACAAAAAGTCTCAGTAAATTTAGAAAAAATCAACATCATTTCAAGTATCTTTTCAGGCCACAATGGATTAAAACTGGAAATCAATAATAAACAAAACTCTGGAAACTATACAAATACATAGAAATTGAACACCAGGTTCCTGAGTGATCTATGGGCCCAAGAAGAAATTAAACAGGAAATAAAAAATTCTTGAAACTAACAAAAATAAAGGCACATCTAAGATAAATTGGTATTTAAAATTAGTGAAGGAAAGGTTAATATTTTTGCTAGATGAAGCTGAAATAATTGGTTTCCTGTACAGGAAGAAGGTAATGATCTTGTTGCATTCTAGGTAAAGAAGGAAATAGCTAAAGGGGTAAATGGTATTATAAAATAACTGAAAAATACAGAAACATAACTGAAAAATATAGAAACATGTATATTATCTTGGGAATATAAAAGATGTTTTTAAGGATGTTAAAAATACCAGAAATCAAAAAGAAAAATTTTAATGGATTTGATATTGTAATAAAATTTGAAACTTCTGCTCTGATTTGCATTGCAAGATATTTCCCCTTTCTCTTCTCTGATAATTTGCTATAATTAACAAGATGAATAAAAACCAAATACATAAATTACATATTCAGCGAAGGTATGGGAAATCTAAAACCTGAAAAGGTAAAAGGACTACCCAAAACACTGAAATTATGTAAGAGTATGTGATAAAGCGAATAAACGGTCATCACTGAACATCTTAGAAGTATTAGAAAATATACAGTTTTCCTGGGTAAAGGGCACAACACGATGTGCAAACTCCAAGTCCCTTATATGCTACTATTGCAGTGGGGTAATCAAAATGGTGGTGGGATAATGCACTTGGGTCCAGTTTCCTTGCTGAGCAACAGAATGTTGGACCGAATAAAAGGTAACGCTAAAAGAAAACTGTAATTGTTGGAAATAGTATTTTGGTGATGCAAGGTGAATGAGAGATTCTGCATTATAAATAACTCCTATAACTGCAATCTCTTTTATCTAGACACAAAAAAGGTTAAAGCTCAAATGTACATTCCATATCATAACAAAAAAAGAACAAAGCTCTGATCTTTCTGTTATACAAAGCTTCTACAAATAGCTGATCCAGAAAAAGCTCACCTCTCCTTATAATTTATAATCAAAAGGAATCAGAGAAGAAGAGTGAAAATATCCTAAAAGAAAAATTAAGAAAAGAGCAGGAAAAGAAACCCGTGGCAGATAAAAACATAAGTCAGAGAAATCAATTTTCATGAAAAAAAATAAAATTGTGCATCTAGAAATTAAATATTTCCAGATAAATTAAAAAACAAACATGAAAACAATTGTGTCTCTAGAAATAAGATAAAAATGCAGGAATGTAAGAATGCAGGGAAGAAATTAGATGTATAAAAAAGATGAGAGGTGCGATGAGGCACTTCAAGGAAGAAATAGAATAAAACTTGGTATGTCTTAGACATAAAGACCAAATCAGAATAAGCACATGGGAAAACAGATACATTAAAAACTCAGTAAGAGGAAGCATAAAGTAGAACAATAGTCATTAGAGAGTGAGGGCTGGGAAGATTGGGAAGATGTTGTCAAAAGATACAAAACTTTAGTTAGGAGGAATAAGTTCAAGAGATCTCCTGTACATCATGGTGACTATAATTAATAACAATATACTGTATTCTTGAAAATTGCTAAGAGAATAGATTTTAAATGTTCTGACCACAAAAAAAGAAGTGTGAGGTGATGGGTATATTAATTAGCTTGGTTTAGCCATCCCACAATGTACACATATATCAAAATATCATGTTTTATACCATAAACACATACAATTTTTATTTGTCAGTGAACAAAAGCTCCTGTGATTTGGCAATCCTTTAAGAAAAATATAGTAAGAGAAATGAGTAAAAACAAGCAAAAGAAAATGGAAATAGATAGAAAGTGGATCAGAGACATTTTGTTTTTGGACAATTTTCATCAGTTCAGGAATAGTGTTATACTTGCCTCATAACAAATAATTTGGAAATTTTCTATCCTTTTTCTATTTACTGAAATAACTTAAGCAGAGTTGAGCACAAGGAGATGCAATATATGTGTAAGTTAAAACCAAGGGAATAGACGAATAATAGAACAGAGACAAATAATGGAGCAAACAATAAAGCAATAACTTAAAAAGACTCTTTCTAAACAGAAAATAAACTTGCATCTACCAAATTAAAACATTGTCTTTTAGGATAAAGTATAGTCAAAACCAAGATATATCCTTGTACATTTTCTAGACTTCGAAAATAAAAAAAAAAAAACATAGACTTTTTAAAATTTTTGCACTTTCCAAGTTTTACATTGTTTACATTGTTTTTAAACCAGAAAAATTTATTATGACTATGGTAGATCATGACAAATGAGATCCAGAGGAAAGCGAAAGCTGTGCACATGTGGTAAAGATTCGTCATGGGCTCTGTACCTTCAAGGAGCTGATGTAGAAGAAAAATTACCATTGACAATTGTCTTTAAAATGAAAACAATGTACTCCGCTAGGAACAAAATTGGTTTTAGAGAGCATTTTCATGGAGTGTGAACACCTGCGGTAGAGATATAGTCCTCAATAAGCATATATATAGAGTATGGGCATCATGTGGTGGAGATATTGTCCTCAGCAATATTTACATTGTTGGTAAAATGATAGAAGGCAAAATATTGTTGTGTAACAGCATTTCTGTGAGTAGCTCTCTGATAACCTTTCTTTATCTAAAGACAAGTAAGAGCATGTAGAAGGATTAATAATACACCAAAATATACACACTAAATATACACCAAAATATTAACTCTTTTTTTTTGTCTTTTTTCGTGTCCGGCAACGGACCGCAACCCTCAGTGTTGCGCCCGCACTGGACTGGGACCGGCAACGGGATCGCAACCCTCGATGCTGCGCCCGCCCCTCACTCAGCCAGTGAGTGGGAACCAGTCTGTATGTGGGATCCGAACCCTCAGCGGGAGCGCCGCCGCGCTCCCAAGCTGCGCACTGTAGCAGTGCGCCACCGGGCCGGCCCAATATTAACTCTTTTAACCAAACTTTTCTTGTGTATTTGATGGTAATGAGCTTGCAATTTTTTGCATTCCTTACTTTTACTGTATACTTAGCTGTCTTTGCCAAATCACCTGACATCAATGTATAAAAAACACTTGACTGGTTCCAGGTAGTAGTCTATCTGGACAATCTATGTATTTCCCATAATCTCCTTTCTCTAAAAAAAATGAGGTTAACAGCAATGTACCATTTCTGTTTTTATAAAATTTGATGATCTTTAAAATGTTTTGTATTGTTTGGGAAAAGATGGCATATGAATACAATTCGAGATCATTTTTATTTTTGCTGTCATGTAAATTTGGTAGCATTGATATAGTTTTTAAATATACTACTCCTCACTTGTGGCTTGTGTGTTTTATTTTGTGAGCATTCTATATCTTTGCTGATACTCTTAAATGAAATTTGTCTGGATATACTTCTTCAATGGGTTTTGCGGCATTTTCACTTATCTTCCTAATAGACATTTTATATATTTTATGACAGTTTATAATAGCCTTCTAGGCATAGCTAAATGCTTTACTTATCATTAAGGGTAAGGCCATATGGGAAGCTTACTGGCTTGAACTGTGGAGAGTCAGCAGCTTTGGAGTCAGTAAGTCAAGGCTGTGTTTGTGGGCTCTAAGGAGACTAAATATTTTATTCACAGAGTAATTCAGTGTATATCTGAGGGCTTCTTCCACAAGTATGCCTATCAAGAAAATGCTGAATATATAGTATTAGCAAGAAGGAACGCAATTTTAGCTGCATGTATCTCTGCCAAAGTGAGTTGGCTAAGCATCCTGTAAGGTATGCTTTAAGCACATAGAAAAAATTTATTTCTGTATAAAGGGAACAATGTAACTCTTCATCTAAAGCTAAAAGCTAAGCACTATGAATTCTCTATTTTGCAGTACCCACTTTCCTCCAAATTATAGGGTGAAAAATGTTTAGCCATCCCAGTGATCCGATAGACTAGCTGTGTGAAATAATTTTAAGTGCTTTGCAATAGCTGTGACTTCTGGGGCAAATCATATTCACTTCAAAGTTTAAAATATCTTTTTTTTCCCACCCACATAAAAACTTTGGTTTAAATGTTTAAATGCTGTTATCTCTGTTATTATTTAAACTCCTGAAAAATTTGTCTGTAATATCTGAAAGTGTCATACATAAGAAAATGATTATTCTTCCATTCTCAAGTTTTTTTTACTCATTTGGAAACAAGTATTCAATGTCTGTACTTCATAGATGAGGAAAAATGGCATTAAAAATCTCTCCTAAATAAGTATCACCTCCTATAAACCTTTATATTTTATTCATATGGTAGCTAAGTTTGATCTTTGTGTTAAACCAGGGCTTAATCTCACTCTTGGCTGCACACTGGAGTCACCCAAGGAGCTTTAAAATGTCCTGCCATCTGGATCCCACACCTGGAATTTCTCAGTTAATTGTTCTGAGGTGTGGCTTGGGCATCATCTGAGTGCACATAAGAGGCAGCTAGGGTGCAAGTTTTAGGTAACCCCTCCAACTCTCATGATGATGCTCCCACTGTTTGCCATGCCATACATGACCCTGTGTTTTACGGTTTCAAGGGAAGTGGGAAACCAGAAAAACATTCTTAACTGGTACAGTGGGAGAGGAGATTTATTACTCAAATACTCAAATGAGCCTTTTTCAAAATAATCTTCTTTAAGCTATGTTACAGAATCATAGGCTTATATTCATGGCTCAGCATCCCAAAAATAACAATGAGAGGAATTCTAACTTTATAAAGTTAGAATTCACACTGAAGATAAAACAATATAGATCTTTTTATACCAAACATACAGCAAAAACTTCATTATGCAGGCAAAAATAGACAAATATGAAACAATAGTAAGTAAACTTTAAAATAATATTCTTAGCCTAATATAAATCAAGTAGAAAAAATTGAATAGTATAGAAGGTCAAAACAACATAACCGATATGGTAGATGTTATAGATGTGTATTAAACTTCTTAAGAGCACATGGAACATTTATAAAAGTTGACCACAATAAATTCTCTGAAACAGAAAAAGTGGAAATCACATTCTCATGTCACAATGAAATAAACTACAAATTAATAACAAAATCAAAACCAAAACGATTCTTTAACTTGAAAATTTAAAAGCTATAGGTAAAAGAGAAATAAAAACTGAATTTGCAGAATTTCTAAACAAAAATAATAAAGAAAACTCTTTGTATTATAGTCTATTTGTCATATATAATTACAACTTTAAGCAGTTGATCAGAGGGAAATTCTCAGCCTAATATCTTTTATTGATAAAAACAAAAGAATGCCATACCTAAGATATATTCCTAACTTGTAAAGTAAGAAAATAAAGGAAAGAAAAAGAATAAAAGAAAAGCACAATGAAGTAGAAAACAGGGAGAAAAACTCATTAACACAATAAATAAATCAAAATGCTGGCATTTCAATAAACATTCAACAATATAGACAAAAAGTCCTAGCTAGCCCATTCAAGAAATATGCAAAATAAAATATGCAAAATATTAAACATATGCAAAATAAAATACTAGGGAAACATTGAAACAAGAAATTTTAAGGTCTTCTTTCAAAATGTATTTGAGATTCCACATAAAATGTACAATTTACTAGAAAGATACAATCTTCATAATTGACCCCAAATGAGATCGAAAGCTTAAATAGACCAAACTTCTATGGAACAAAGAAAGAAAACAATAAAGACCTATTCAACAAAAAGCTCCATACTCAGATGGTTTCACAGGGGAATTCAAGAAACCACAAAAAATATATCACAACTCTGCTTAAGTTATTTCAGTAAATAGAAAAAGGATAGAAAATTTCCAAATTATTTGTTATGAGGCAAGTATAACACTATTCCTGAACTGACGAAAATTGTCCAAAAACATAAACTGAATGTGAATACAACAATTTCAATAATGTAGTAATAAACAAAATCCAACAGCACATTGCAAATAGTAGATTGTGATAAATGATGAAACACAATTCTTTTTGCCTAAGATTGGGAACAAACCAAACATGTTTTCCTTCATTGCTCTTTTTCAGCATTGTTCTGCAGGTCTTAGTGCAATACGAGAAGAAAAAGAATAAAAGATATACATATACACACATATTTTTTATATATATATATATAAAATATATATATACGCATTGTAAAAAACACATAAAACTGTATTTATTAGCAGGTAACAGATTGTCTATGTAGAAAAATCTCAATCTACCAACGCTCATGACCTTACAAATGTAGCAAGACCACAGGACACAAAGTCAATATAAAAATCACTTGCTTTTCTATATGTCAGCAGTAAAAATTGGAATTCAAAATAAAAGGCTATTTACAATAGCATGAAAGCAAGCAAGCAACCAACTAACCTTAGGTGTAAATCTCAAAAATATATATAGTATCTATATGCCAAAAATTTCAAAGCATTGATTAAAAAATTGAAGACTTAAGTAGAGAGATATTCTATGTTCATGTATTGGAAGACTCAATATTGTTAAAATATCAATGCTTCCCAACTTGATTTCTAAATTCAGCACAATTCCCATAAAAATCCCAGCAAGGTATTTTGTAAAAGCCAACAAACTTATTCTAAAGTTTATATGGAAAGTTGAAAGACCTAACATAGTCAATATAATACTGAAGAAGAACAAAATTGGAGGACTCACACTATCTGTTTTCAAGATATAAAATAAAGTGACAGTAGTCAGGACAATGCAGTATATTGGCAAAAGAGTAGACACATAGATAAATGGAAGAGAATAGAGAGTCCAGAATTAGACCCACATAAATATAGTCAAAAGGCAGGAAGGCAATTCAATGGTAAAAAGGTAGTCTGTTCAACAATTGTGCTAAAAATATTGTGTGTCCATATGTAAAGAAAAATATACTTAGGTTTGTGTAGACCTTTTACCTTATGCAAAAAGGTAAAATGAATTCAGATAGATCATGTATCTAAATGTAAAATGCAAGAATATAAAGAATAAAATTAATAAAAAAAGATTTTTGATAATTACACAAAAAGAAATGCTTTCAAATTGGTAATGAAACCAGAGTAAATAATTAATCCAAGTAACTAGTGAGTACAATTTTTGCCTTTAGTGGTACATGTTGTAGGACACACAAAACCTCTGAATAACTATAAAGAATATTAAACTTTACTTAGTATGTTTGCTGTTGGTGTTGGTGTTGGTGTTGTATTTCTAAAACCACTCTGTATGTACTGTAGGATAAAGCAAATCTGTAAGAGTAAGGAAGGTATTGTTGGACTTTTACTGTGGGTGAAAGTGGATGAAAATGTGGAATGGTAAAAGGTAAGAAGAATCCTACATTGTTAAAAAATATATGTATATTCATATATATGAAGGTATTTTAAAAAGTTCATGAAAAAATAGAATTGAAAGATAATATGAATCCATGAACTTTTTTCCTTTTTATGAATAAATTAGATGAGTTAAAATGATATATTTCTTGAAAATTTGATTGAATTCCCTGGTTAAACCAACTGAGTTTGTTTATTATTATTATTATGAAGGCTATTACTACCAAATCATTTTTAATAGTTATTTTCAATTTCTCTATTTTTTTTATTATCCTGAGTCTGCCATTTTGCATGTTTCTAGGAATGTAGCCATTTTACCTAGATTTTCAAATATATTAATTAAAGTTATTCATAACATTTAAATATGAAAATCATTTACTATTTTATTGTGTATATAATTATATCTTCTTTCATTTCTGTACTTTAATATAAACAATAACTATAAATATGTCAGAATTTATGTGATAATACCATTAATGTTAGAATCCTATCTTATTATTTTATTTTAAAATAACTCACCTTTGTTATTTTTTATTTTGCTTGTTTTTATTATTCTCAAGTTTATTGATTTTGTCTTTTATTTGTAGTGCCACCATTTGCTTTTGGTCCATGAACTTTTTAAAGTGCCCTTGTATATTCTTATTTCATGTTAATCTGTATGCTCCTATATATTTCAACAATTATATATATAATTCAATACTTCTATATATATGAAATTCAAATATATGTATGTGCATATGCATATATAATTCAGCTGTGTGTATGTGTGTGTGTGTGTGTGTGTGTGTGTGTGTGCTTTCTTAGCTCTGTCACTGAAAGCGTGTAGAAGCAATAATAACCCAGTTGCAGTGAGCAACTAGTGGTATAATCCAGTGGTATATTTATATTTCTGAGTATTGTTCTCCACTAAAAGGAATTTTGACTCTTTGGAAAAGTGTCTGCTTTTATATCTGGGCAAAGGAAAGTATAAATTAAGGATGGAACATCTTATGACAGAAGGCATGGAAAGATATTCAAAGATAGGGTCAGGTCAAAAGGATGTGGGAGCCAGATTGAAGCAGTTCTAATTTTGCATAATTAAGCTTCAAAAAGAATAATAATGGTAATAGATTACAACATATTGAATAAAAAAAAAGACACGTAAGTCCACATTGATATTAAAAAATAAAACAGGTGAGACAGAGAAAGTGAGAAGATGTAAAGCTCTTATTTTCAGAAGAATGCCAGCTAATAAAAAATAGAAAAGATAACAAAACCATTTTGTAACTCCAAAATTGATTCAAACATAATCAATTCGTTCATGCCACAAAGTATTCCTTGATTACAAAAGGTAAGTTTTCTTTCATGATGGAAACCCTAAACAACTAATCAAGCTTTCCATTGCCAGTGGTGAGATAGTTTAATATGTACCTTCTTACGTGATTCAATAATACACAGTGTCACTAATGAATCAATATGTCACGATCAATTCATCACAAGATAAATCACTAATGTTAATTCTTCTGCAGGGCAACTGACCTGAACTCTTAAAAAGGATTCAATGGCATAAAGAACAAAGGGAGGAGGGGGAATTGTTCTAAATTCAAGGCAAAAAGTGAAATATAAAAGTTACATCCAAAGTGTAATACTCATTGGATCCCAGATTGGGAAAAATAATGCATAAAAGACATTTTTGAAACAGTAGAGACATTTTATTAGATTTTTTTTCCCTTGAATGATATTGTATTCATGCTGACTTTCTTAGTTTTGATAACAGTATTATGGCTTTATAGGAGAATGTCATTGTTTATTCTTACGTGTTTGGGGATGAAAAGTCATGGTCCCTTAAGGATGGCTTGGAAAAATGGAAAGATCTCTCTCTCTTTCTCTTTCTATATGTATGTATGTATATATGTATATGTGCATATATATGTGTGTGTATATGTGTATGATATATAAATAGAGAGAGAGAGAGAGAAAGAGACAGAGACAGACAGAGACAGATGGGATGGGGGTGTGATGTGATATTAACAGCTGGCCAAGAGTATATAAGACTTCCTTATCTTGTTCTTTGAACTTGAAAGTTTAAAATATTTCAAAATAGAACAGAAAATAAAAACAACAACATAAAAGAGATTCTCTAACCAACTTCCATATCCATCCTTTCTATTTTATTAAAGTCTCTATGGCAAGACCATAACCTTTGTTTTCGGTCATTTAGAATCTTATGTTCATGTAAACCTTTGCCCTGTGAATAGCTTCTAGTGAATTTTGCATTGTGTCTTTGAAAGGAAAAAGTCCATTAAAATGGTTCCTCTTTGTAATATTGAACATATTCTGAAAAGTGATAGGAGATCAATAAAGTATGTCTTTTTATTCCCTACGTTTCTTTTGTTCTGGATGTCATCTGGGAACACAGAAAAACTTGTGTAATTAGTTGTTGTGATAGAATCAGAGTCTAGCCTTGATATGTCTAATACTTATGTGTCTTTATTATATCTCCTAATAACACTGGGTGATTTTTAAAATAATCAAAGTCAGATCCTGGGATATTTTAATTTGTAATATAATTTTCCTTTGGAAAAAAAATGTTTCCTTAAAACCTCACAATAGCATTGCATTTTCCAACTAAGAATTATTATGGATACACATTTCCTTACCTCCTCAATCATATGAATATGAATTCACTTCTAGGTAAGTTAAGAAAATTTAATTTCTTAAAAACTAAAATCATTAGTTTGGATTTTCTGTATTATGTAAGAATATACATGTTCAATCTATTCAATAAGGTAAGAATGCTTTAAAAAATAAAGACAAAGGAAAATGAAATGCAATGCATAACAGCCAAGGTAATGAGAAATAATAGTTGCTCTTAATTAGTCTTGAGATTTTAACTAGAACCATTTACATAGAAAAGAATAAAATCCTAAATATTTCACTTCTTGAGATCTGAAATGAATTATTTTTTGCTGGTGTCTTTTCTGATTTATATCCTTAATACTTTTTAATGTCATTATTATACTGTTCATGGAGATGCAGAACTGTAGCATTTGAAACAATCTGACGGACAGTACCCATCAACTTAGTGTTAGCAATGTTTGTTTTATGTCTTTGTCTTTGGCACTTGCTGCCAACATCTAGTGTGGAAACACAGTTGGCCTTTCAGAGAATCCTCTGAAGAGCTTACTCCCAGGGAAGAGAGACGAGATTGTTCTCTGAGACACGTTTGATCAGTCTAATGACACATGATGGAAATGTCTGTGGAAATTATGTAACTGATGGTTTTTCAGTGACAGACATTTCATGATCTGGTTTTCTGTGAAACTTAAGTTCCCTTGTCAAAAAATGCTAGAAAGCATACAATTATGGTAATATGACAGGTGTCAGCAAAGATGTTTTAAGTCTAAGTTTTTTTCTCTTTTTACTTCCATGGACTCCAAGGGATCTTGAGGTTTGAAAGGCACCACAGTAAGCTGGACTTTAGTAGGAGAGGTATACAACCTATTGCAGAGTAAGCTTTTCATGATCAAATCTTTCCATACATCTATTGTACAGTTTAGCAAAAATATTGCAATTTCAGTAAAGAAGAATCTTGCTATTAAAGAAATACCCTTTGTTTGATGGACACTCTGTATACACGCTGTAGAAAGAATAAAGACAAATGAACTAAGTTCAAAGCCTGAACTCTGTTTTCCACATCATGGCTTCCTTGAAAGTGCAGAGAAAATGTAACTTTGGGCCATTATGTACTCAGTGAGTGCAAAATTTAGAATTTATTTACTACTGAGCACACTTGAAAAATGTTTTCCTTCCCCATTGTTTGTCCCCTGTGGCACATGTATATTGGGTTTCAAATCATGTAATCTTTTAACACCACATTCATATCAAATTGTGCTTTTAGAAAGGACTGAAAATAGAGATTTGTTCTGTTGTGCTAATTTTCTAACACTAAACTAACAAAAATAATTATGTTGAACTGCATTTCTTGCATTCCACTCAAGTTATTCAAAACAGCCTATAATCGGAATCAGGAAGATTTGATTTCTTAAAATATTGCATTTCTTTATTCAGTGAAGTTTTTTTCTGTCCACTGGGTACTGGGCACTAATACAAATTGAGTGGAGCCTAAAAGGAGAATGGAATAATTTTCCTCTAATGTTAAATTCAATTTTAACTTTACTGAAGTGTATTTTTAAAATGTGTAGGTTTTCTTTAAAAATGGAAAAAACACACAACATTTTGACAAAGTAGGATTAAAATAATCACAGCTATTAATGTCTGTATCACACACCACTACAAACCTGGGGTTTATAGAGTTTCTTTGACTTCAGCTGATTTGTTTATTTAAACAATCTGGTTTAGTCATAAAGTGGTTTACTGATCTTGAGTAAATCACTTAACTTCCTTGACCTAAATTCCTTATGTGTGAAATGAAATGTTTGCTGAGGTCCCTTGACTTTTACGCTTTCAAGATTTCTTTGGTTTCTGTTCTTGACTACTTGTTTTCGATTTGATGTCTTTGTCTAACACAAATCCTGACAATTTAAATAACACTGTAGCATCTCTGGACATGATCAGCTTTGGTTTCTTAGGTGTATTTAATTTTCTGGATACGTTGATGTCCATGCTGTCATGAAGGACATCACTGAATGATATGTACTATTTCTTCATCTTCTGAAGAAATAGAGTGATTGTATTATCTTATTAGAAAAGTGCCATGCAGTTACTTCTGAGCAATTTAAGTTTCATTAAATTACTTTTCATATGCCATTGTACGCTGGAAATGACATTCATCTCATTTAAAATGGTATGAAAACTTATACATGTTTTCTAGTCATGTGAGAACTTTTTAATGTAGAAATTAGGAAAGCTCAGATTCTAAAAATCTGAGTAGGGTAATTCTAAATGTTTTCAAACTAAAACATTAAGAATGTTTTAAATAGATAATTCTCCTTGGGTTTAGATGATTATATGAATGGCAGCTGTAAGTCTTTTATGTATTCCAATTTTGAACAGACCCAAGATGTGATATTTCCAGCAATTAGTCAGTGATTTCTAGGGGGTGTTTATAAATAAGTGAATCTTCCACTCAATACAAAGTATAATCTAGGCTTAAGTATAATTCTGATTCAGGAGCATCCTCTATTTTCATAGTTAGCCAATTGGATATGAAAGAACTTTTACTGATTTATAAAATAAGCACAGGAAAGATTTGGAAGTTTAATAAAGTTTTTTGAAGTAAATACTCCTGAAGATGAAGCAGAATATTTTAATACATTTAGCTTCCCAGCCAGAAGCAACATTATTTACAAAATTACAGGGTCTGGGCTGTTTTGCCAGCACCGTGATCTACGTGGCTATCTAGGAAAATGTTAACAGCCTCTTAATGGCTCTGCTACCTAGGCAAATCATATATATTTAAGGTAAATGAAAAAGACACGCTAAAAAAGAATCTTTTTTCCTCTCAGTCACCTTTTTTTAAAAAAAAAATTCACAAGTATTTTGTATATTTAGATTTCTAAACCCCAGACTGAAGTTAAAAAATAATTTTGTTCTCAAGAAATTATCTTAAAATAGTTTTTGCCTTCAGTGTGGGGAACTGAATAACTGAATAGGAATAGAAGAGAGATTTTTTCACTGTGCTCCTTTTTCTGCCTTTTATGTAAAAGTTCTATAAATTCAGGTGTGTGTGTGTGTGTGTGTGTGTGTGTGTGTGTGTGTGTATCTAAAAACCAATTAGGAAGAAAAAATTTTGGTTGTGGTGACCGTGCCAGCATAAACATATTAAGCCAGGTAGTTCTGTTAAAAAGAGAGAACTAAAATATTTTCAAAGCCAAAAATATAATTAAAGAAACTGTCACTATTTTGTTCTTCAAGAATTCAATGTATTTCTCTGTAATATTCCGGATACCACTGAAATCAATGATCCATAAGATTTTAGATTTTAAGAAAAATGATTCTCCTAATAAAAGAATGATCTCCTGAATGAGTAGAATTCTGAACCAAAAAGCAAAAAATGATATTCCTAGAGGTCATCCATAGAAGAGTAGTTCACTGTAGTCTAATGCTTGAAGCAGGGGAGGGTGTTTCCAGTTCAAATAGTTCAGCCCCTTTCTCATGCCAGTGGCCCCTGAGGTCATTGGGCTCCATTGCTCTGTATAGACTATTCCCCTCAGCAGTCTTCTTGGGGAAAATGATCTCCCACAGAGTTTTTGTGAGTCCCACAAAAGTGCTTGACAAACTCCAACACTGTGTCACCAATTCCTCTAATTTGGTCTTCCTTGATCCTGACAGTTTGCTGTTGAGGTTAAAGCTTATTTTTATTTACATATTTTTTAGTTTTTTGTTTATATTTTATTTTTTGATGTGTACAATTTAGTAGCTTTTCATATATTCACAAATTTTGCAACCATCACCAGTATCTAATTCTAGAACATTTTCACCATTTCTAAAATAACCCCCCCATACCCATTTCCCATTCTCCCTTCACCCCAGGCTCTAGAAACTATTAATCTACTTTCTGTCTCTATGGATTTGACAATTCTTGGATTTCACATAAATAGAGTAATATAAGTAATATAATAATGAGCTCTTTGTGTCTGGCTTTCTTCACTTAGCATAATGTTTTCAAGGTTTGCTCATTTTAGCATGTATCAGTACTTAGTTCCTTTTTATGGCTAAATGATATTCCATTCTGAAGATATATCGTATTTTGTTTATTCGTTTATTCACTGATGGACATTTGGGTTTTTCCATTTTGGGGCTATTATAAATAATGCCACTATGAACATTCACATACAGGTTTCTGTTGTATCTGTGTTTTCAGTTCTCTTGGGTATACACCTAGGAGTGGAACTGCTGAGTCATATGGTAATTCTATGTTTAACTTTCTGCAGACTGCAAAACTATTACCCAAAGTGGCTGCACCAATTTGCATTCCCACCAGCAATACATAAGGATCCAATTTCTCTATATTCTCACCAACACTTGTTATTGTTGGTACCTGTAGTGATTTTTAAAGAGCTTTATTGAGGTATAATTGATATACACAAAACTGAAGATATTTAATGTATACAATTTCATGAGTTTGGACAGATGCATATATCTGTGAAACCACCACAGCAATAAAGGTCACAAATGTATTCTTCATCTCTAAAAGTTCCATGTCCCCTACTTTTTTTGGGGGGGAGTAAGAACACTTAACATGAGATCTACCCTTCTAACAAGTTTTTAAGTACACAGCACAGTGTTATTAACGATAGGCACTATGTTGAACACAGATCTCAAGAGCTTACTCAACTTGCATACTGAAACCTTTTACCTATTGAATAACAACTCCCCACTTCTCAACCCTCCCAGCCCCTGACAAGTACCATTCTACTCTAAGCTTTTATGAGTTTGACTATTGCAAATATCACATATAAGTGGAATCATGCTGTATCTGTCTTCTATGACTGGCTTATTTCACTTAGTATAATATCTTCCATGTTCCTGCAAATGGCAAGATTTTCCTTCTTTTTAAATGAATAATATTCCATTATATGTTTACCCATTCATCTGTCAGTGGACATTTAGGTTGTTTCTATATCTTGGCTATTGTGAATAAAGCTGTAATAAACATGGATGTGAAGGTATCTCTTCTAAATCCACATTTTCATTTCTTTGGATAAATATCCAGAAGTGGGATTGCTGAATCATATAGGAGACATATTTTTTAAATTTTTGGAAGAAACTCCACACTGTTTTGCTTAGCAGCTGCGTCATTTTACATTCCCCCAACAGTGTACCAATTTCACCCCATCCTCATCAACACTTATCTTATTTTTAGTAGTCATCTTAACAAGTGTGAGGTGATACTTTATTGTGGTTTTGATTCTCAACCCCCTGATGATTGGTGATGTTGACCACATTTTCATAAACCTGTTGGCCATTGCCATGTCTTCTTCGGAGAAGTGTCTATTCAAGTCCTTTGCCCATTTTTAAATCAGGCTGTTTTTTGCTATTGAGTTATAGGAGTTCCTTATATATTTTGCAAATATTTTATTCCATTCTGTGGATGTCTTTTCACTTTCTTGATGACATTATTTGAAGCACAAAATACCTTGATTTTTATAAAGTGCAATTCATCTATTTTTTTTTTTTGTTGCCTGTGATTTTGGTATCATATCTAAGAAATCATTGACAAATTCAACATCAGAAAGATTAACCCATTTTTATTTGTGAATTTTACAGTTTTAGATCCTACATTTAAGTCTACAATCTACTTTAAGTTAATTTTAGTTTATGGTATAAGAGGGTCTAACTTTATTCTTTTGTATACAGATATCCAATTGTCCTGGCACTGTGTGATAAAAAGACTATTCTTTCTTTATCAGATTGTCTTGGCACCTGGTCAAAAATCAGTTAATCATTAATGTATGGATTTATATTAGTACTTTCAATTCTATTCCATTTATCTATATATTTCTCTTCTTTAAAATTAATTTTTATTGAAACATATTGACTTTACATATTTATGGGGTACAGAGTTATATTTCAATACATATATACAATGTATGATGTTCTAATCAGGGTAATTAGCATATTCATCATTACAGAATTTAATCATTTCTTTGTGATGTGAACATTTGGTTTCCTCTCTTTAGTCATTTGGTAACATACAGTAAACAATTGTTAATTAAAGATTCCTGGGTCGACTGTACACCAATAGAACTTATTTTTGTCTATTTAGCTGTAATTTTGAATCCATTAACCAGCCTCTCACTCCCCCACCCCCTCCCCTTTTGTGCCTCTAGAACTACAGTTTTCTCTCTCCTTTTAAAGTTCAATTTATTACTATTATTTATTTGTTTGTTTTTTGTTTTTGTTTTTAGCTCCCACATATGAGTGAGAACATGCAGTATTTCTCTTTCTGTGTCTGGCTTATTTCACTTAACATTATTTTCTCCAAGTTCATACCTGCTACTGCGAATGGCAGAATTTTGTTCTTTTTTATGGCTGAGTAGTATTCTTTAGTGTATATATACTACGTTTTCTTTATCCAATCATTTGTTGATTTAGGTTGGACATTTAAGTTGGTTCCATATCTTGGCTATTGTGAATAGAGCCGTGATAAACATGGGTGTGCAGGTATCTCTTTGACATGATGATTTCCTATATGTTTATCTTTATGCCAGTACTACACTATTTTGATTACTGTAGCTTTGTATTAAATTATGATATTGGGAAGTGTAAGTCCTCCGACTTCATTCTGTTTTTTCAAATTGCTTTTGCCTATTCTAGATCATTTCCAATTTCGTGTAAATTTTAGGATTGGCTTTCAATTTTGGCCAAAAAGTCAAATTGGATTTTGATAGAGATTACATTGAATCTGTACATCCATTTGGGGAGTATTGCTATTTAACAGTTTAAGTCTTCTAGTCCTTGAACACTAAATAAATGTTATTCTTTTTCTTAATTTCTTTGATTTATTTCAATGATGTTTTGTAGTTTTTAGGGTATAAGTCTTTCACTTCCTTGGTTAATTTATTCCTAAGCATTTTATTCTTTTTGATACTGTTGTAAATGGAATTGCTTCCTGACTTCATTTTTAGAATGTTCATTGCTAGTATATCAAAATAAAACTGATTTTTGTATATTGACCTTTGTTCATCAACCTTGCTGAACTTGTTTATTAATTCTAATAGATTTTTGTGGGTGTCTAAGGCTTTGGATGCTATAATCATACATCATCTATTAGCCTCTTTCTATTCCTCAGCTTTGTTTGCTTGAGTGTGTGTGTATGTGTGTGTGTGTGCAACACACTAAATCTGCTTGATTCAATTTTGGCTTTTTAGGGATGAGAGTTATATTGAGTAATGTGTTATACCCCACACTATCATCTCTTGATTTGTGATCTCATTTTCATAGACGAGAGGAGTAAGTATCAATTGCATGCCCACTCGCAGGGGCACTGCTGGCAATACTGGAAGGTCCTGGAAGTGGGTGGTGGTTTGTGGCCTCAATTCTAAAGCATGTAGCCTAATGGCAGTTTTTAGCCAAAGCATCTTTATAGAGTTTTCAAGTCAGTTATGACTAGGATGGCCATATATGAGGGTACTTCAAAAAGTTCATGGTTAACAGCTAAGTTTTGAATTTTACATAATAGCTAGAGGAGGGGCTTTTAAATGTTCTTGCCACAAAGAAATGATAAATGTGTGAGCTGATGGATACAATAACTGCCCTGATTTGATTATTATGCAACAGGTATATGTATCAAAACATCAGATTGCATCCCATAAGTATGTACACTTACAATGTGTCGATTAAAATAAAAATTAAAATAATAAAAATAAATAAATAACAAGCTTATGGAAAGATTGGTATTATCTTTTAATTCAATTTTTCTGTGAACTTTTTGAAGTATTCTTGTAATTTATCATCACACTGGGGCAATTTTGAGATTTAACAGTGGTGGGGGGAATGTGTGCTATTAATTATCATACCAGTACAACAAACATAAATTCTGAAAATCCTAGACAAATCAGGATGCGTGACCACTCTAGACAAAACAGACTGTCAACAAATGGGTTTTCAAGTGTAAATGAGGCAAAATGAAAAGGGCAAGCCAGGGGTAGAGGGTGTGGTACCAGAAAGTGCCTAAGGTCACAGAGGTGGGAACAAGGGTTAGAAAGGCAAGATCAGGAAAGGCACCCTACACTTAAACACTGATTAAGAGCAAGGGCTTGAAGAAAGTTTATCTCAGTTAAAATCCTTCCTCTACTACCTATTAGCTGCATGAATTTGAGCAAGTTGCTCGACTTTTATTTAGTCTACTTATTTATAAGATGGATTTAATTTGAACCTTATCTCATAGAGTTGTCATGAAGATCATATGAATTGATATATGTAAAGGTGTAAAACAGTGCTCACCATATAGTGTGTGCTATACAAAGATTATTCATTAATATTATCTAAATATCGGTAATAATTAATTTTGTATATTTTCCATTTCAAAATACAGCACTAAGACAGAAGGTCTAAAAGGAACTGCTCTTTGAAAGGGACATGAAATTAGTAGGATTTAGCATGGACTTTTAGCACAAAATAATCAGTTTCCCAGAAACCAGTTCCATGGAGTGACATGTTAATTGATATTTCTGGAGTCTAATTTTAAACTCTGAGAAAAACTAAGCATATTTCTTTTTTTCAGTAGCATGTACCAGAAACATTGTGAGATATTTTGAAGAACTACCTACAAATTAACTTTTCTTTCCAGGTAGGGTAACTTTTAGGTAATATTCTGTAAAGCTCAAATACAGTATTTTCTCTTATAGTTTAAGCACTTTCATCTCTTCCTTATAGATTAAATACTAAAAGATTATAGATTAACTATTTGTCTAATTTTATCTATCTTTTAAAGGTATTGAAAGTTGAATTTTTTTGTATTTAGAAACTATAAATTTGATAAGATTATTATTATTACTATTTTTTAGAATATTGAGAATGTTAGCTATTTGACGAATTTCATTGAAAATGTATTTTTTTAGTTCACATGGAAAGAAAACTCAATTTTTTTCTTTTTATCAATTTCTTTAAAGTAAGAATCAGAAGATTCAGCCATTTATTACTTTTCAATCATGATGTGCTATGAACCCATTTGTAATTATTAGGCATTAGAGTGGGGGTGGGTTCAAAATTCAAGATGAGGCTTTTTCAGACCCCAGTGGGTGGTGTGTCTGAATTTAGAAGACTTGGATATTGATCTAGGAGCAAGGTCTGAATTCTTTATGAGGATTCCTTTTATGATAGGAGATAACTTTATATAATTGATAAGATTTTGCTTTTAGTTCTTTGCTTTTTAGATGACTGCTAGTATGCCCTGTCTTATTTCAAAGAGGATTTTGAACTTTTATTGAAGATAAAAATTATAAGGTGGTTGTTTCATTGAAGGTGAGTATTTTTTTTTCCTACAAAGGAATTATTTTAGGGCTTCTTTAAGCCTTGCTTCTTTAGTCAACATAAGATTTGTTTTATAAAATACAGAACCAGTGTGAGAGAGTATTGCCATTTCCACATTAGAGCAGTGTCTTTGTTCTGTGAAAGGCCTCTAGTGTTGTTTTATTGATTGTGCAAATTTCAGTTGAGTAGTCATCATTGGTTATGGGAGAAGGAAGAATTGAAAGTTTTATCTCATGGAATTTGATAAGAGTTCCTCTTAGGTATGTGGATCTCTGAGAAGGTGGAGCCCAAACAAAGACAGCTTTGGGGGCTTCTAAAAAGGAAAAGACAAACACCCCAACTCTCTTTCTAAGTACTTGTATCTAGGGAGGTGAGCCGGGGAGCATCCAGTTTCTCTGAAAAGACCCAGGGGCATAGAGTAGCAACAAGTTTTCCGAAATAAAATCCCTTCGAGGAAAAGAATAATTCTGCTGGCAACTTGGGATCACATGAGTTCACTGTGAGGCCTGATTTCAATTGCTGCTTATGAACAAAATTTACAATTATCTTTTAAAAATATTTGGATTATAGCAGTTAATATTTTAAAGTAAATTCTAAATGGCCATTGAGTTAGGTTTAGCAAGTCTAAAATGCCTAACATAGTGCCCAAGCATATGTAATATACTAAAAATTTTATCTCATTAATATAAATTAATAAAGGCAGTTTACAAAATCAAGACTATTGGAAACTGTGAAGAGGAGAACTCTCTTATTGCTACAGCAAGTTGTACTAGATGATATGACAACAAGCTAGGTGACAAAGACTCTCTCCTTGACATGAAGTTAGTCAGGCTTCTCTGATCTCCCTTCTCAACTAGGCCTCAACCATTGGGCTTCTGTGTTCATTTTTGCATCACCCAGTTCTAGCAAGAACCCTGCTAAGTCAGTTTAGCGAGAATCCCTCATCCTTGATATCTGATCACCTGGCATGCCTTCACCAAGAATCCTGTCAAGTTGGTTTAGCCAGAATCTTCCCCACCCCCAACCTCCAATGTCTCTTCTTGGTAGTTTTCTATCTACCGGCCCCCACCTGGCTCCTTGGCTTTAAATCCCTGTTTCTTCTTGCTGTATTTGGAATTGAGCCCAGTTCAATACTGAGGTCTTTCCCCCAACTCCCATCCCCCATTGCAATAGTTCCTGAGTACAATCTTTAACTACTGTCTAGCTCTGGTTTTCTTTGATATAAGTAAGCTTGAAGATAACTCAATACATATTTATTAAATATGACTTATTATATCTTTAATCCATAGAATTAGGTATTATTTGTAAGCCAATATAAATCCTGCCCCAGTCACGTCACACTTACAGGACTGTATTTACTTTTGATGATGCTTATGGTCCTTGCATTAAGGATTAGGGAAGGAAGGAAGGTAAAGTTGAGAAAGAAGATAATCTAGTTTCTAGAAGAAACATTTGGATATTGGTAAATAAGCAAATAGTTATTGCTTAAATCAGGGGCTGTCAAAACATAGCACTTTGGATTTGCTTCCTATCCATCTGCGTCCTGTCCTCTGGGTTTCACTCAGACCGAGAGGCTGGCTAGCCCTGGAGCTGCCTCTGCCTTAGAAGAAAACAAAAAAGTCAGGGGAGGGAAGCAAGGGTCAGGAACTTCCCTAGCTCTAACCTCTTGGTAAAGAGATGTTCAAGAGCTTTCCTGTTTCCATGGCTAAGTAGGGAGCAAGGTACACACTGAAACAGCATGAAAATTCTCAGCACGAAATAGTGATTTGCAAGTCAGGAGAGTTCAAAATCGAACTGCAGAATATTCCTGTCGAACCGTCTTTCCACTGGCTGTCATTATAAGGCCTTCCTGCTGGAGGTGGTCTTATGGAATCAGAGGAGCAAAGGCCGTGGGGCAAAGAGACCTGTGGTCCCCCATATTCACTCTGCTGCCCATGAACTACCATAATATAATGCATATAATGTACTCCTCTGTACCTCAGTTTTCTCATCTGCAGATGTAGTATCTATGTGAAATGCATCCAGATCAATGCCCTTTTTAATACATTCAACAGATATGACCAAGCACCTGCCACGTGCCACACATGAAGCTAGGCATGGTGGTGTAGCAGTGGAGCATGTAGTCTGGTTGAAAACAGAGGAAAAAAATGACTAAAGATGTGAATAACATAGTTACAGTTTGAGAGGTGAGGCCAATGTGTACTAGAAAAGTAGGACAGTTGATATTTCTGGGAGGAAGTACTCTGGGCTTGAATGATAAAAGATGAATTGGGAAAATAAGCAGGGGCTGTGCAAGGCCTTATAAATTGTGTTAAGGAGTCTGGATGTCATTCAAAGTCCAATGGGAAGCTCTCAATGGGTTTTAAATAGGGAAATCACATAATCAGATTTGAGTTTTAGAAAGGTCACTGTCTGTAACTTCATCACTGCAGTTTTCCAGTTAGAGACCTTTAATGAAAATGATCCTTTATTTGAAAGCTCTGCCTGGCAGAAGCATATTCTGGCTCAGTGTGTATTTTGTTTAGTAACTCATCATCAGCCCTTTAAGAGCATTCATTGTTGAGGAGTAGAGGAACGAAGCCAAAGAGACAGTAGTGATTAACAGGAGTCCCAATTAAATTCCCAAGGTTCCTGCACACTACAGGTGAGTCAAATGTGAATAAATTTTCCTGATAGATTGCTACAGTAAAGCATTGTTTTTCACATTCTCACTGCAGCATGATGTCAAGTTTTGCAAGTTTCTATTATATGACCCTGATCTCAAAGTCAGTCCCATGAGAATAAGACAACATGTAAAAGGCAAAGTTTTGCAATATGTTAGCCTTAAATGGATTTTTTTTTTTCGTGTCTGGCAACGGATCGCAACCCTCAGTGTCGCGCCCGTACCGGACCGGGACCGGCAACGGGATTGCAACCCTCGGTGTTGCGTCTGCACCTCGCTCAGCCAGTGAGCGGGAACCGGTCTGTATGTGGGATCCGAACCCTCGGCAGGAGCACCACCGCGCTCCCAAGCGGCACACTGTAGTGGGATCCGAACCCTCGGCGGGAGCGCCACCGCGCTCCCAAGCGGCGCACTGTAGCAGTGCGCCACCGGGCCGGCCCTTAAATGGAATTTGAAAAGAAAAATAACAATGCCCTTTCTGAGTTGATGTCTTGAGGAAATTTTTGAATCCTGGGGCACTGGTAGAGATCCGTAGATGTAGTTCCCTATTTTCCTGTCTATGTAGTCCTCCATGTTCTGCTAATTTTTTTTTTTTTTTTGTATTAACTGTTTGAAACATGGAAATCAGCATGGGCAGCACATATACTTTCACAAAGCCAAAACTACTTGGTAGAATTTTTCTTAATTATTCAAACTTTACTTAGTGCTACAAACCTCCTGCGGGAAGTTGCTTAAAGATCTTGTCACTTAGGCAACTGTGTATGGACATATGAATTTAATGAAACTCATCACCTGTGTTTTCATTGCAATTCTCTACCTTCTACATTGTCCCACCCCTCTTCTCTCACTTTGCCACACACACATACATGTGCGTGCACAGTCACATAAACCATTTTTACAGAGAAATAACAAGAGTTTGAAATCAAAGTATTTCTATCATATTCCACTTCAAATTAGCTGATTGAGACAGAGAAAAGGAATGACTTGCCCTTAAATCTTTGAACCATAAATATTTCTTTTACTTACATACTGAAGATTGAGAGCCACAGATATACATGTAACCAATACAAATTTGGAAGGGGGAAATTATGGCTTAGCAACTTTCTAAGATCGTATTCTATGTATATGTGTGTATATATGTACACACACACACATATATAGGTATGTATGTATGTGTGTGTGTGTGTGCGTGTGTGTGCACTTTCTCTAATATCCTGACCATTCCATAAAATGTTTCGTGTGTTCTTATCTTAATCTTTAGACACGCTTTTGGTATTTGTCACATATATGTATTTTTTGCTTTAGGCCTGGAAACTTTTAATTACACGTATTATCTAAATAGAGATTAACCTAATTGCACTTCGACTTCAATAACCACTGTAATTCCCCAAGTAGATATAATAACCATTTTAAAAGGGTCTCCTTTGTCTTGAAGAAGTAGATGAAAGGTTTGTAGCTGTGTAATAAAATTTAAATAACCTCAATGGAGACACTATTTTGCTGCTTAGCAGTTTATGTTTTAATGAAAGAAAGCAGCTGACAAACTAAATTGTTGCCCAAAACATTAATGGGACTACTGCTCTTTGATGAAATTTCATTTTGGTGTGTGTGTGTGTGTGTGTGTGTGTGTGTGTGTGTGGTTAGCTACAGTGTACTTATTTTCCTCTTTTATTTCTGAAAGAACTGAGTGACATCCCATAACAGTTAGATTGGAATGATTACTACTACTACTACTACTAATAATTACCACAGGTTTGTTGTTAACCAGTACTTTTCACATTGCACTGAACATAACATGCCTCTTCATTGCCCTGTGACCTGTGAATTCTACTGGGGTGGGGATTCTCTTTCCTTCATTCTTGTATCACTATGCTTAGCACAAATTAGTGCCCTATGAATGATGCTTGAATGAGTGAATACCTAAATGCAGGAATCCATCCTTGTGCAATTCTACCAAGTTTAAAATGCATACATTTAAAAATATAAGATGATCAGTAATTAATTCTTTATTTCCTTTTTCTCATATTTAAGTTCTCCTTCTCTATCAACAACTTGCTGTTTGTCACTGAGAGACATAGGTAGATCCTACTAACTTTAATTTGTAAAATTTTTCTTCTTAGTGTGAATTCTTGCCAGCTAGTAGATGTATCTTTTTTTGGCTTTGCCAAATTTCTTGAAATAATATCACATGCCAGCTCCATTTTCCTCAGCGATCTGACTTTTTACTACCTGATATAACACTCAGTAAGAGGACTCCCTTAAAATTTAATATGTGAGGTTCTCTTTGGTAAGACTAAAGGCCTGTTTTCAGTCTTGATTCAAATTCAGCACACACCAGGGACAACCTCCTCTGTGTATCATGGATACACCAAACTCTGTATTTACTTGAAGGATCAAATTATGGTAGCAGAAACTCCCACTGCCCTGGTTGTCAGAAAGTCATCAACTTCAAAGTGTTCCCAGTTATTTATGACTATCCTCAAAGGATCATTTGTCTAGGGATGAATTCAGAAAACCAGAAGTTGCCACCTTGCCTCCTGCCTGTTCTTCCATCTTGTTCTTCTATCTCCCTGCTCATTACAGTGAAGCTTTGGCGAAGCTTCCCTGAGGTTCCTTTCTGCCTTGACAAAGCCAATGTTCATTCCAATGGGCTGATTCCAGATGCTCCCGAACATCCAATCCTCAGAGTGCAGAAGTACTGCTGAGTTTCAGCAGGAATAAACAGAACTGGGAAGAATGACTTTTCTCCAATGCTGTACCATTTGTATCACCTGGCTCTGTACCCAATTCTACAAAATCTCTCTGGAAAACTTCTCTCTGCTTTTGGCCATCATTCTTTGCCCAGCATGTCACCTTGCACAGTCTTTCCTAGAAAGTACTATTCTCTATATAAAAACAACTTTATATAGTCCATCGAATCTCTATCTGCTCTCCCTTCTGCTCCCCCATCCAACTGAATTTCGTTTTCTTTCTCCAAGTAACATAACTAACACTGCTATGCACAACAATGTGGGTAATCACATGCTATGTGAAGGGGAGGTGGAGGTGTGGTTTGTAGCAACAATATCCAGGTCTTCTTCCATTTATACAGAGTGCTGAAATACACCTGCTGCACACTAATAGAGTAGTGCAGAGGTTTTAAAGTGAAGTATAATTACATCAGCCATGGAAAAATTAAATATATATAGTTGATCCTCATTATTCATGGATTCTGTATCTGAGATTTTACCTACTAACTAAATTTTATTTGTAACCCCAAAATCAACCCTTGAAGTGCTCTTTAGTATTTGCAGATATGCACAGAGTGGCAAAAATTTTGAGCTGCCAGATGTGCACATTCCCAGCTGAGGTCAAACAAGGCAGTGCTCTATCTTCTTGTGTCAGCCCTTGTACTCTAAGCAAGTGTCCTTTTTGTGGTCTATTTACCATGGTCTTAATTCATGTTTTTGCATTTCTGTGCTTTTTTTCTGGTGATTGATGTTTAAAATAGTCCCCAAGCTTAGTACTGAAATGCTCTCTGGTCTTCCTAAGTGCAAGAAGGCTGTGGTGTGTGTGCCTTATGGAAAAATACATGTGTTTTATAAACTTCTTTCAGGCATGTTGCCATGAGTTCAATGTTAATTAATCAACAATGTATAGCAAATAAGTTGTCTTTAAACAGAAACACGCATAAAACAAGGTTATGTATTGATCAGTTGATGAAAATGTGACCAGAGGCTAGCAGGAACTTAACCTTGCATTTCCCCTAGGAGCAATGGTTCAGCATTTGCTAATTCAGTGTTCCTGGAGACTTCATAGGACATAATTAACACAAATAATGAGAATCAACTATATACATATTCAAAAATAAAATGTTAATATTTGAAATATGGACTGCCATTTTTCCTTGGTCTGTATGTTCAGGAGTTGTGGTTGGCAGTGATGCCTATGTTCAGCCAGTGAGCATTTGATGACATACTGAAACTTACGTGTGTCTGGATAAATGGACTGATTTAAAATCTTTTTATACCACATTAACTAAATTAACCCTCACAGATGTGGGAAAATGGCTTAAAAATATTCCCACACAGAAAAAAAGGATGGAGTGATCCTTGTAATGCAAGAAACATCAGTGAACAGAAACAATAAAAACGGCAGAACTCACAAATGCAATTGTAGTGTGAGCTTTCAGACAGCTTCTTAAGTGGTGAATAAGTAGCAGTCTCGTAAGATTTGACAAACTTTCTCCATCCCTCTAATGAGAATTAGCAAGCTGTATTATTTTATATATAGATTTAAAATCACTAGCACATATGTATAATGGCTGTCACTATAAATTTGAATTTTACCTTTGGATATTAGAAAATAATAGTTGTGCATGCTAATCATTTATAGATCATTTACAAATATATTGTCAGCACACAGTTAAAATCTTCTTACTCATGAAGTGAGAAACCACTGGAGTAATATAGTATTACAGTTGGGAAGAAGAAGCCTTAAAAAAGGTTGCTTTTTATTCATAGAAACATGATCTATAATTTTAGGTCTTAAGTATCTCTTTGAAAATGAAGGTCTTGCAACTCTTCAAGGTCATATATTCTTAAATTCTGGAGAATTTAATCTTGGTATTGATGACAGCCCTTGTAAACTTAATTTTTTTCTCTTTTACTCATTCCTGATTTGGGATTCAGTACTTCAGTTTCAAATGCCAATTATGCTTAGACCATAACAGGTCACCTCTGAGTGTATTTTTATAGAGAATAGAGAAGAAGGAAAAACCTTTTAAAATTCCTTGGATGGGAGTTTGAATATTTTTCAAAATACTGGTAAAAGCCAATTGATCAAAAGATAAAACATAAATTGGTAAGCTGTTACCAACTCTGTAGGAAAATGTAAGGGCTTCAATCAGCAAATCTGTCAGTGTAAGGCATTTATTTGAGAGTTGTGAAATGGATTTTCATGTCCTAATAACTTTAGGAAACTCGAAGAGAAATGTGTACTGTGTAATCCTTCCCTTGCATGTTTCTTTACATTCTACTGTATGAGTTTCTTACCACATGTGTGGGTTCATCTGCTTACCCTTATGTAAATAGGAGTCTCTGCAAAACCTCCTCTTCAGGACAATTTTAACATATTGAGAGATTATCAATTTGTCTTATTCTCACTCCTCTAGGAAAATTTTAAAATGTTTAATTCAATCCCAATTCAAACACACTCAATCTTATATACTTACTAAAACAAAACAAAACAAAACAAAATTAAAAAAAACATGTATTTCTGGTCTGGTATTCATTGTACCATGGAGAATTACCAACTTATTTTGTTTTAGGAGCTATCAGGTAGATAAGCCTCAGAAAGACATAGGTCCTTAAGGGAGATACTAACTTTGCCCTGTAAGAGAAAAATAAGGAATTAGTAGCCTGGAGTTGAAGACCACAAAGAATGGGATTTATTTCTCTGAGACTAAAAGGACAGGATTCAGGTTGAGGGTGCTCTGATCACCAGGCTCTTTTTGAAGCTCTCTGGAAATGGCAGGACCTCAAAAGGAAGCCGTGCTGATTATCCTCCGTCGCTGCCCCACCCTATGCTCGGGTTCCACGGCCTGCCTACTTCTAGTTCAGCTAACAAGAGGCAGTGGCAAGTGAGAAGACTTGCTCTCTTCCTTTTCGGTGCTATGACTCTGCTTGCAGTTTCCTGTGGTTCTACTACTCTCGCTGGGGCCCTTTCTCCACGGTCCAGATCTCACTGGCTCCTCTAAGCTATTTCCTCTCTTTGCTCCTTTAAGCCTAGAGGCGGTATTAGCTTTCTTCTGCTGCTAGTCTCTGTAGCTTCAACCCCTTTTGTGGGTTCCTTTAATTTTGGCCATTCCTTTGTAAATATCTTTTATTAAAACCTTTTTAATTGAATAAACTGGGTGGTATTCTGCCTCTTTCTAGAGCCCTGACTCATAACAGAGCCTACAGAGGTTGGGAGCTAGTATCTTGAGCATGAGGGATCTTGCCTTGTAAGCTTGGCTGCTCCTTTGCTGAAGCTTGGCCCACTCCTAAGACTACACGGACCATGAACAAGGAGCAGTACCAGAGACTGACAGACCTATTTTCAGCATATCCAGAGTCCTTGAGAACATAAAAAGCCATAAAACAGGGAATATAAAAGCCATAAAAATGACCAAAATTGAAGTTATCACTTGACCCTGATTGTGACATATTTTGCCACTCGAGTGCCGAGGAGCAAGTGCACACCCACTCCACTCATTTCTAAAGCTTGCTTTTGCCTGTGCTGTAGAAGGGGCAATTTGAAAATTATGATCAATTCTTTTCTACAGGTAGGTGGAGTTTTGTCATTAGAGTTTTATTTAAATAATTATTTATGACTACTGTAGGGTTTTAAAAAGAGATATTATATGTTGCATAAAGGGCCTGACTTTTAGAATCAGATTGGCCAGTTTCTATGACACTCTGCTCCCTGATTTGCAAAATAGAGAAAATGATGTCAAACCTGTAGAGCTGTTTTAGCTATAGTTCTCAGTAGGCACTCAAAATATTACTTCCCTTTCTCTTGGCATAGGTCCCTTTGTGCTCCATGGGAGTCATGTGGATGAACTGTAAGTTGTGGCCAGATTCTCCTGAGGATTGAGGTTGGACACGGATGGAAGGGAGGGATAGTTACACCCCGGGCCCCTGAGCTTAAGAGCGTGTGCTCTGTCTCTAGAGGACGTGGTGTAAATCCCAGTTCCAACCCATACTAATGATGCGATACTTGATGAGTTCCTCCTCTGCTCCTTGTTTTTCTCATTGGTAAAATGGGGACAATAATATTAGTATCCATTTCATAAGATTATTGCAAGGTTTGGAAAATTAATGCATATAAAGAGCTTAGAACAGTGCCCGGCTTAATAGGTGCTTGATAAATACTAGCCATGGTTATTATTTCACATTATAATAGACTGCCTGATAGTGTGTCTTGAGGCATGTGGCACATCACATTACATGTCTGTCTTCTCACACAGTACAATGCTTGACATTTGGTTGATAGACAGTAAATAGGTGTGAAAAGCATGATGTCTTTTCTGGAGATTTCCAGAGGAACTGACAGAGAACTCTTACATGAGCAAGCAGGTTCTCGAGAGAGCTTCATGAACTCATACTAACTGTAGGGACATCATTATCTGCTGCTTCTAAATGTTTGAGGAGAAAGCCATAAGGACCAGAATGTACAGAGGAGGCAGAATGATGGGTGCTATATAATGAAGCCGATAAACACGCTCTCTGGATCCTTTCTCCCCAAACATTCTAGCAGCATATTCAGACCAATATGTTTTTCAAAATTTCAATTAACTTTAACTTGCCTGACATTCCTCTTCCTACACATAGGAGGACAGAAGTATAAATTGAAAGGATACCAGGAAAGGATGTACCCTAAACTCTAATTACAGCCCTGAGTTATATGAGATAATGTAACTCTATTACTATATAGAATTGTAAATCAAGTTTCTGGGTACTACAGTGTCTTAGGATATAGTGAGAGAGGGTGTGTAATCTCTACTCAACTGACTTTGGGGAAAAAAAAGGGTATGTGTTTCCCAATCTATCAAAATGCATTTTGCCGATAATAGATCTTTGCTTGTGACAAGTCACATTTGTTCTCATTCAGGGCACAAATGAAGACCTATAATCATTTCCAAATACTGCACTTTGCAGTTTAAAAGGTCCTTTAACATAGAAGATTTCAATTGTCTTACATTGAAGTTTGTGGGGTAGATAAGGCAGGTATAATCTCGCTTTACAGGTAATAAAATGGAGGTATTTGCAGAAATTAAATGACTTGCCTGAGATCCACATCAATTGAGATTGAGCACAAAAACTTAGTTTTTTTTATTCCACCCAGTGCTCTTTCCATTCCCTCATACACATATTAGAAGAAAACACAGAGGAAAAATTATGGGACATTGGTCCCATAATGATTTTTTGTATTTGACTCCGAAAATGCGGGCAACAAAAGCAAAAGTAGACAGATAAAATTACATCAATAATAAAATTTCTGCACATCGAAGGAAACAACAGAGTGAAGAGACAACCTATAGACTGGGAGAAAATATTTGATAAGGTATTAACACCCAAAATATACAAGGAACTGAAACAACTCTATAGAAAGAAAATAAGTAACCTGATTAAGAAATGGGCAAGGGATCTGAATAGACACTTCTCAAAGAAGACATATGAATGGCTAATACATGAAACAGTGCTCGACATCACTGATCATTCAGGAGATGCAAATTAAAACTGCAGGTAGATACTACCTCATGCCTGTTAGAATGGCTATTATCAAAAAGACAAAAGACAACAAGCATTAGCAAGGATATAGAGAAAGAGTACACTTGTACATTGTTGGGAGGAACATAAGTTAGCACAATCATTACGGAAAAGAGTATGGAGTTTCCTCAAAAAACTAAAAATAGGGCTGGCTGCTTAGCTTAGTTGGTTAGAAAGTGGCCTTGTAACAACAAGGTCAAGTGTTCAGATCCCTGTACCAGCCAGTGATCAAAAAACCCCTGAAAATAGAATTACCATATGATCCCGCAATCCCACTTTTGTGTATTTACTTGAAAGATTTGAAATCATTATGTCAAAGAGACGTCTGCACTCCAATGTTCATTGTAGCACTATTCACAATAGCCAAGTTATGAAATCAACCTAAGTGTCCATCAACGGATGAATGGATAAAGGAAATATGGTCTATATACACAATAGAATACTATTCAGCCTTTAAAAAAGTAAGAAACTCTGGCATTTCCAAGAACGTGGATGGAATTAGAGGACATTATGCTAAGTGAGATAAGCCAAACACAGAAAGACAAATACTGCATGCTCTCACTCACAGGTGGAATCTAAAACAATTGAACTCACAGAAGCAGACAGTACAACGGTAGTTACCAGAGTCTGGGGCATGGGGAGAATGGGGAGGCGATAGTTGAAGAGCACAAAGTCTCAGTTAGATGGGAGGAACAAGTTTGAATTTTGGGGGATCAATAGCACAGCATGTTAAATATAGCTAATAATTGAGCACTGTACACTACAAGATGCTAAAAAATGTGCATCTCTAATGTTCTCATCACAAAAAGTGTTAAATATTTGAGGTGATAGATATGTTAATTAGCTTACTTTAATCATTCCCCATTGTATTTAAAAATCATAACACCAGTTTGTGCCCCATAAATAAATACAACTATAATTTTTACAGCCAACTTATTTTTGCCAAAAGCACCAAGAATATATACTGGGGAAAGGACAGCCTCTTCAATAAATGGTTCTGGGAAAAATGCTTGTCTATACACAGAAAAATGAAACTAGACCCCTATTTCTCACCATTTACCAAAATCAACTCAAAATGACTAAATTATTAAAAGACTTAAATGTAAGACCTGTAACTATACAAGTATTAGAAGTAAACATTGGGGGAACACTCCAAGACATTGGTCTAGGCAGAAATTTTATGGAGATAACACCGAAAATACAGAAAAGAAAAACAATAATAGACAAATGGGGTTATATCAGACTAAAAAGGAGTGCTGGTCCCCACATGCCACTGTCACCACCATCCCACACTTGATCCCTGGAAAGGCACACTCAATGCCGAGGCAGGAGCCCTGGTGAGCGCTGGTGCCCTGCGCTGCCACTGCCACTGCTGCTGGCCCATGCCTGAGCCCCGGAGAGGCCTGCCCACTGCCGAAGCAGGAGCTGAGGCAGCCCACCACACACTCAACTGCACTGATACAAGAAGAGTCACCAGCAGAGCCCACAAATAGAGGAAGAAGTCTTTCCCCTCATAGCCCACTCCAGAATAATAGAAGAAACATTTGTCCTACCAGATGACCAATGAAAAAATACTAGAACTGCAAATAAACAAGAAGATACGACAATGCCAAAGGAATATGGTAATTCTCAAGTCCCAGACCCCGTACGGCAGGAAACCCTTGAAATGTCTGAAAAGGAATTCCAAGCACTGATCTTAAGAAAACTCAAAGAGATAAGAAAAGAATCAATTAGAGAGCACAACGAAAGAAGAAAAAATATCCAGGATACATCAATTAAAAAGTTTCTGCACAGCTAAAGAAACAATCAGCAGATCAAAGAGGCAACCTGCAGAACTGGAGAAAATATTTGCAAACTACTCATCCAACAAGGGATTAATATCCAGAATACACAAGGAACTTAACAGCAAAAAACCAAAACAAGACAAAAACCAAATAATTTGATTAAAAAATGGGCAAATGACCCAAACAGACATTTCTCAAAAGAAGACATACAAATGGCCAATAGGTATATGAAAAACTGTTTAACATCACTAATCATCAGGGAAATATAAATAAAAATCACAATGAGGTATCATCTCACCCCAATTAGAATGGCTATTATCAAAAAGACAAAAAGTAACAAATGCTGGCATGGATGCAAAGAAAGGGGAGCTCTTATACATTGTTGATGGGAATGAAAAATTGTGTGGAGGTTCTTCAAAAACCTAAAAATACAGCTTCCATATGATCTAGCAATTTTCACTGCTAGGGATTTATCCAAAGGAAGAGAAATTAGCATTCTGAAGAGATATCTGCACTCCCACATTTATTGCAGCGCTGTGTACAATAGCCAAGATATGGACTCAACCTAAGTGTCTATCAACAGAAGAATGGATAAAGAAAATATGGTATACATACACAACGGAATACCACTCAGCCACGAAGAAGAAATCCTGTATTTGCAGCAACATGAACAAGCCTGGAAAACATCATAAGTAAGATGAGTGAGTCTCAGAAAGATAAATGCTACATGTTCTCACTCATACGTGGGATCTAAAAAAAAAAGCTGATCTTTTAGAAGTAGAGAGTAGAACTGTGGTTACTAGAGGCTGGGAAAGGGAAGGGGATAGTGAGAGGTTGGTTAATGGACAAAAATTTATAGCTAAATAGGAAAAATAGGTTCTAATGGTGTACAGTAGTGCTAGGCATCTATAATTAGCAATAATTTATTGTATATTCTCAAATGGCTAGAAGACCGAAGCATAAATGTTCTCATCACAAAAACTATACATTTCTGCTATAATAAATTTGCTAACTACCCTGATTGTGTTGTATACATGTATTGAAATAAAACTCTACCCCATAAATATGTACAATCATAAATTTTAATTAAAAAATATTTTTTTAAATTTTAATAAATTTTAATTAAAAGATAAAATTAAAAATTAAAAAAAGAACAAATTCCCTGGTCATCTGCTCAGTAATGTGAGTCTTTAGTTTTATAAATTTAAAATAAAACAGCAACACCTTTGCCCATTTTTAAATTGGATTATTTGTGTTATTACTAAGTTGTTTGAATTCCTTGTATATTCTGGATATTAATCCCTTGTCAGATATATAATTTGAAAATATTTTCTCCCATTCTGTAGGTTGTCTTTTTACTCTGTTTATTCTTTCCTTTGCTATGCAGAAGCTTTACAGTTTGATATAATCCCATTTGCTTATTTTTTCCTTTGTTGCTTGTGCCTTTGGAGTTTTATTCATAAAGTCGTTGCCCAGTCCTACATCCTGAAGTGTTTTCCTCTAGGAGTTTTATAGTTTCAGGTCTTATATTTAGATCTTTAATCCATTTTGAGTTGATTTTGGTAAAAATAAAAATAAAATAAAGTAAAAAAACCCAACAAAAAACCCCACAAACCCTCCACAAAAAAAACAAACCTTTATTTATCAAGAAATATTGAGTACCTTCTGCTTGCAAGGCATTGCGCTAGGCCTTGATACTGATCTTGCCTTCAGTAAGCTTCTGTTTGTTAAAAGAGAACATAAGAAAATGACATGAGGCTGAGAATACACAGCTCTGTTATTTTCCTTCACTCTTCAGTTTCTTTGGGATTGGAGAAATTTCAGCTGGCATATGGGTTGAGTTTTAATGTATTATACAGCATATCTTAGACATGGAAAAGAAAGAGAATTTATTAAAACTTGTAATAGAAGGACAGAACATTGTTCTGGACAAACTTTTTTTTGCATTATGGAAGCATATTTTGAATGATATTTAATATAAAGTGATAACATAATCCTCAATTAATATGGCCCTTATTATTTTGTACATATTTTACTTAGTAAAATTTTATTTTATTTTTGTTTTATTTATTTTTATTTTTATTTCTTATTTTACTTCTCAATATACATTGTAGTTGATTTTCATGCCCCTTTACCTGTTCCTTTCCACCCCTGCCCCTCCTCCCACATCATATCTGTTCACTTGACTTAAATAGTTCAAGGAATTTTTGTGGTTATTCTGTCTTCTCCCCACCCCCTTGATTTGTTTGTGTGTTTATTTTTTTATTTGTATAGCTTTAAAATATTCATGTTATTACTGCAAAAGGAGTATAGAAGTCATTTTTAAAAAGCTATAAAACTCAAATCCAAATGAAAATGAAGTGTATAGGGAAAAACAAATGTACATGTAAATGATATTTTTGCATTGTTCCATTTTCTTTTTTCTTTTTTTAAAAATTGAAACATAATTAATTATACATAATTGTGGGGTACAGAGTTAACTATCAATACTTGTGTATAATGTATGATGATCAAATCAGGATAATTAGCACATTCATCATCACAAAACTTAATCATTCTTTGTGTGCATTAACCAGTGTCTGGCTAACCCCCCGCCCCCTTTTCCCATCTCTAGTAACCACAGTTCTATTTTCTCCCTCTGGAAGTTCAACTTACTGTGATTGTTGTTTCTCTCTCTGTCTCTGTCTCTCTTGCTTGTTTTCTGTCTTTGGCTCCCATTGCCTGTGCTATTAGGGTGTTATTCATAATGTCTTTGCTCAGTTATACATCCTGAAGTGTTTCAGCTATGTTTCCATGAAAGAGTTTTATAATTTAAGATCTTATATTTAAGTCTCTAATCCATTTTGAGTTGATTTTGGAACATGTGAGAGGTGCAACTCTAGATTCATTCTTCTACACATGTATATCCAGTTATCCCAGCACCATTTATTAAAGATGCAGTCTTTTTCCCAGTATATGTTCTCGGTATCTTTGTTGAAGATTAGTTGGCTGTAAGTACATGGATTGATTTCTATGTTCTCTATTCTGTTCCATTTGTCTGTGTGTCTTTTTTTATGCCAGTACCATGCTGTTTTGTTTACTATAGCTTTGTAGTATAATTTGAAGTAGGGTAGTGTAATGCCCCGGGTTTTATTTTTCTTTTGCTCAGGATTGCTTTGGCTATTGTTGTTCCATGTGAATGTTCGAATTGCTTTTTCTATTTCTGTGAAGCATGTCATTAATATTTTGATGGAGATTGCATTGAATTTGTAGGTAGCTTTAGGTAATATATGAACATTGCACAACACTAATTCTTCTAATCCATGAGCATGGAATGTCTTTTCATCTTTTTGTTTCCTCTTCAATTTCTTTCAGTAGTGATTTGTAATTCTCATTGCAGAAGTCTTTCACCTCCTTGTTTAAATTTATTCCTAGGTGTTTTAATTTGGGGGGAGCTATTGTAAATGGGCTTATTTTTTGATTTGTTTTTCTGCTACTTCATTGTTGGAGTATAAAAGTGCAACTGATTTTTGAAGTATAAAAGCACAAAAATCTTGTGTGTTGATTTTGTACCCTGTAACAGTACTGAATTTGTTCATTGGCTCTAAAAGTTATTTGGTAGACTTGTTAGATTTTTCTGTATATAGAATCATGACATCTGCAAACAGGGACAATTTACTTTATTTTTCCAAATTGGATGACTTTTATTTCTTTCTCTTGCCTGATTGCTCTGGCTGGTACTTCCAGGACAATGTTACATAGGAGTAGTGAGAGAGAGCATTCTTGTCTTCCTGTTTTTTTTTTTTTTTAACTGTACCATAGTTTAAGTTGATTGTACATTTCTGCAGGGTACAGAATTGAGTATCATTACTTTAATGGAATAGGTGATCCTCAAATCATGATAATTAGTATCTTCAACATGATAAAATATAATCATTTTTTGTGGCCCTTTACCGACTCCTTCTTTATCCCACCCTTCCCCTCCCCCTTTCCCACCTCTGGTCACCTCAGTTCTGTTCTCTAATTTTGAAAGTTCAGCATATTATTGTGATTGATGTATCTTCCTTTTTTAAAACAATTTATTTATTTATTTTTTAGCTCCCACTTGTGAATGAGGACATGTAGTATTTCTCTTTCTTTGCTTGGCTTATTTCACTTAATGTGATTTTTCTCTAAGTTCATCTATGTTGCTGCAAATGGCAGTATCTCATTCTTTTTAATGGCAGAGTAGTATTCCATTGTGTATATATACCACATTTTTCTTATCCAGTTGTCTGATGATTAGGACATTTAGGCTGGTTCCAACTTTTGACTATTTTAAATAGAGCTGAGATAAAAATGGGGGTACAGGTATCCCTTTGGCATAGCGATTTCCATTCCTGTGGGTAAATATCCAGCAGTGGAATTGCTGGATCGTATGGTAGGTCTATCTGTAGTTGTTTGAGGAACCTCCATACTGTTTTCCATAACGGCTGAACCAATTTACATTGCTACCAACCATGTAGGAATATTCCCCTTTCTCTGCATCCTTGTCAGTATTTGTTATTCTCTGTCTTTTTTGATAATAGCCAGTCTAACTGGGCTGAGATGATATCTCAGTGTGGTTTTGATTTGCATTCTCCTGATGCTGAGTGATGTTGAACATATTTTTATGTGTCTTTTGGCCATTTGTGTGTCTTCTTTTGATAAATGCCTATTTAGCTCCTTTGCCCATTTTTTTAATTGTGTCATTAGGCTTTTTACTGTTAAGTTGTTTGAGTTCCTCGTATATTCTGCATGTTAGTCCTTTGTCAAATCCATAGTGTCCAAATATTTTCTCCCATTCTGTAGGTTGTCTTTTCACTCTGTTGTTTCCTTTGATATGCAGAAGCTTTTTAGTTTGATATAATCATACTTTTAATTTTTCCTTTTGTTGTTGTGCTTTGGGGATCATATTCGTAAAGTCTTTGCCCAGTACTACTTCCTGAAGGGCTTCCTCATGTTTTCTTTTAAGAGTTTTAGAGTTTTAGGTCTTATGTTTAAGTCTTTAATTCACTTTGAGTTGATTTTGGTATATGTGAGAGGTATAGGTCTAGTTTCAATTTCTACATGTAGATGTCCAGTTTTCCCAGCACCATTTATAGAAGAGGCAGCCTTTTCCCCAATGTATGTTCTTGTCAGCTTCATCAAAGAACAGTTGGCTGTAAGTTTGTGGGTTCATGTCTGGGTTCTCTATTCTGTTGCATTGGTTCAAGTGTCTGTTTTCATGCCAATATCATGCTGTTTTGGTTAATATGGCTGTGTAGTATAATTTGAAGTCAAGGAGTGTTATGCCTCCAGCCTTATTTATTTTGCTCAGGATTGCTTTGGCTATTCAGGGTCTTTTGTTTTTCCATATGAATGTTAGGTTTGTTTTTTCTATTTCTGTGAAGAATGTCATTGGTATTTCGATGGGGATTGCATTGAATCTGTAGATTGCTTTGGGTAACATAGACATTTTCACAATGTTAATACTTCCAATCCAAAAGCATGGGATGTCTTTCTATCTTTTTGGGTCCTCTTTAATTTCTTTCAACAGTGGTTTGCAGTTTTTCTTGTATAGATCTTTCACATCTTTGGTTTAATTTTTTTCCCAGGTATTTTATTATTTTTTTGGTTACTATTGTAAATGGGTCAGCTTTCTTGATTTCTTTTTCTGTCATTTCATTGCTGAGGTATAAAAATGCTACTGATTTGTGCATGTTGATTTTGTATCCTGCAAAGGTACTGAACTGTTTATCAAGTCAAAGATTTTTTTGATAGAGTCTTTAGGCTTTACTGTATATGCCATCATGTTATATACAAACAGAGACTATTTGACTTTGTCTTTTCCAAATTGGATGCCCTTTATTTCTTTCTCTTACCTGATTGCTCTGGCTAGTATTTACATTTCAGTGTTAAATAGGAGAGGTGAGAGTGGGCATCCTTGTCTTGTTCTCATTTTTAAGAGAGAAGCTTTCAACTTTTCCCCATTCAGGATGATATTGGCAGTAGGTCTAGTTTTCTAATCCAATCACCCAGTCTGTGTTTTGAATGAGGAATTCAATCTATTGATATTTTGGGTTGTTATTGAAAAGTATTGTCTTTTTCCTAGCATTCCATTGATTTTTCATGTGGTGTTTAAAATATCTTTTGTTCCTTTCTTTTCCTTTTATTATTTGTCTTTGGTGTTTGTTGGTTTTTTGAGATGGTAAGATATAGTTTCTTTTCCTTTCTCATTTGCATATCTTCTACACCAATGGGCTTTGTTCTTTCATGTGTAATCATGGTGGTTATTATCATTTTTTAGATTCCAGATGCAAGACTCCCTTGGGGATTTCTTGTAGGGCTGGCCATATGGTGGTAAACTCCTGCAGTTTTTGTTTGTCTAGGAAATACATGATTTCTCTTTTATTTCTGAAGGATAGCACTTCTAGGTATAATGTTCTTGGCCAGCACCTTCTTTTTTTCTTTTAGTAGTTTGAATATATCATTCCAAATCTCTTCTGGCCTGTAAGGTTTCTGCTGAGAAATCTGCTGTTAGTCTGATGGGGACTCTATTACATGTTACTTGATGCTTTTCTCCTATTGCTTTTAGGATTCTCTTTTTTTTTTTCTTTGACTTTTGACAGTTTGACTACAATATGTCTCATATAGGACCTTTTTGGATTGAATCTGTTTTGGCATTTTTAAGCCTCTTGGATCTGAAGTCTGTGTTTCTCCCTGGGAATCTTTCTGGGAAAGTTTTCTTGGAAGTTTTCTACTATTTAGTTGAATAGATTTTCAATGCCTTTCCCTTTTTCCTCCCCTTCTGGAACACCTATGATTCAGACATTTGTGCACTTAAGGTTGTCTGATAGCTCTCATAGGTTTTCTTAATATCATTAAATATATATTTTTCTTTTTTTTCTGTTTGGTCTGCCTGGGTTATATCAAAAAGACTATCTTTGAGATGAAAATTCTTCCTTCTGCTTATTCTAGCTTTCTGCTTATGCTCTCAGTTGTATTTTTTATTTTGTTGCATGAATCCTTCAGTTCTAGGTGTTCTGCTATTCTTGTTTAAGGTATCTATCTCTATGTAAATTTCCTCTTTAATATCCTGAACATTTTTTCTCATTTCATTGTGTCATCTATCTGAGTATTCTCATATCTCATTGAGTTTCCTTATGATTATTGCTTGGCATGATTTTTCAGTCATTTTAAAGTTTCCTTCTGTTTGGGGTTTGGTACTTGAGAATTACTGTACTCCTTTTGTAGTGCTATATTTTTCTGTTTTTTCATACTTCTAGTATTCCTATATTGATGTCTGGTCATCTGATGGAGCAGTTCATTTCTCTATTACTCTTGAATGGCCTTTGTGGAGAGGGATTCCCTTTTGTAGATGTGTTTTTTATTGACCATTGAGTAGGGTGTTTTAGCTCTGGTTCTGGGTAGACGCAGTAGTGTAGTCTCTGTGTGGTTGCTTCAGCTGTATTTAATGTCAGTGTTCTCTGTGAGTGCTTCTGTGGCCTAAGCACTGGAGTGCTCAGTGGTTCCTTGCTGAAGTGAGTGACACTGTGTTGGGTCCTTCAGGACATATGTGAGATCTCAAGTTCTTGGGAGAAGTTCCTTTGTTCCTCGTGTCTCCTTGGCTGGATGGGTGACCCTGGGCATGCTTGCTGGCATTCTGGCTAGTGTTCTGTAACCCTGCTTGGTACACTGCAATGTACCAAAACTCATCGGCTTAAGTGGATTACCCTGGGCTGGTTTCTCTTTCCTCTTTCCTGTAGGCAGAGGCTTCTCCTGGCTCCTTGCTTCTCTCCTGTCCTCTTTCCTTCTGCCTGGTAACATGCAGGAACACCTTCATCTAGGTAAGGTGGAGCTTGTGGTATCTGCACTGGGCATCAGTGGGGAACAGGATAAACCACTGTGTATGGAGAAGGGCAGCAGCAGAGGCAGTGGTCTGGGGCTGGGCAATGGTGATGGCAGTGGCCAAGAGGTTGTGCTTTCCTCTGTGTTTTGGGAGCTTGGACTGCCAAAGGGCAAAGCTGCTGAGCCACTTCTCCAGAAGTGGGCAAGGCCTAAGTGGGGTGTCAGTGAGAGGGCCCTTCTAGCTACTTATTTTGTAGTGGGCAGGGCCGCTAGGCAGGCCTGCATTGAAGTGACCTGTCTTCGTCTGGGTGGTGGTCAGGGCAAGCCTTCAGTGAAGTAGCCTGTCCAGCAGCCTTTAGGCAGTAGGCTGGGCCTACAGGCAATCCTGTGGTGAAGGAGCTGGTGCAGCTGCTTCTGAGCCTGTTGGCAAGGCTGCTGGTGGGACTGTTCAAGACAGAACTGACTGGTTGCTTCTCTGGTAAGGACAAATACACATTTTCTACCAGCTGGAGGGAATACTTGTTAGGGTAGAGACCTATAAGCTATTTTTCCAGCTTGGGAGCCCAGGAGAAAACAACTCAGTTGGCTGGTGGGGCTATGGGTAGAGGGAGGGATGGGCACAGTCCATCTGAGGAGGGTCTGCCTGTCTGAACTCTGGATGGGGATGTGGGGGGTGCATCAGTTCAGCAGGAATAGTATTGGCTTCTCAGACTGCAGAGCAGAATCACAGCCACTTTGACCCCAGGCTTCTTGCCATGAGGATCAGGGCATTATAGCTTCTCCTGTGAGTGTGCTGGATGGAGGGAAGAGAATTAAGACTGGGAAAGAATCATGGAAATTGGCCCCAGGGCAGGATGCACTCCCATTGCAGCTCCAGTTTCAAGATGGTGCCTTCCCGCATCAGCTTGGGTCATAAGTGTAGGGGTGGGGAGTGCACCATTTGTGAGAGTGTTCTAGAGCGATGTACTGTGTGTTTTCTAGGGCGCCCCCTGCACTTAGCTCTGGGATTTTCCTGTCAAAAGATCTATAGGCCTTTGTAGTGAGGATGGGGGTTGGTGTGGGTCCTTTGCCTACCTTCTCACCACAAGGGAAAGTTCTTCCTGCACCTATCCCAGTGTTGCAGACATGGCAGCTGAGGCCACGTGCCTCTCTCTCTTCTGTAACTTACCATCCTGGATTTTTGTGCTCTATAGCAACTTCACTCATCTCCTGCTGCACTCCTGCACTCTCCAACTGATGCTCTTATCAATATTTAGATGTCTATTAGTTGTTCTGGTTATTTTCTGTGGGAAGAATGTGCCCTGGGAACCTCTCGTCCACCATCTTGCCCCACCTCTCTATATTTTTTATCAAATATATTTTCACCTTTTCTCAAAGAGGATTATCAGTGATTATGTGGGAACCTGTGACCAATAGATTTCCAGATGAACAAACCAGAATGATCCATAATGGTTTAATATAAATTATGTACGCATTATCATATTTTCTTTGAATATTTGAAATATATACAGTAAAATAGTTTAAATGAAAAGTATCTTTTAAAAATGTAAAGTGATGAAATAGAGAAATATAGGATGCCTTTAATAAATGGATGTAGATAAAGTTTCTTTTTTTATATTTAGTGACCTTGATGTTACTCTTTTATAAAGTTAGGTCAATCATCCTGACAATTTTATGAAATATCCCTTTTTCTTTGTGTTGGTACAAGTGTATACAGTGCTTTACTTCCTCAGTGGCTAATCTATGAATTTCAGGATTATAGAACAAGATTTCAGAGTACATTTTTTCACAAGAGTTTCAACTCATTTTAAAGAACTATTTTCTGTCTCTGGGTACAGGTTTTTTTTTTTTTTTTAGCACTGATACACAATAACCTTATCACATTACAATATAATTTGTATTAAGTAGGTTATGTCTTCTTCAAAAATCTTCACATGGTGATTTCTATTAAAAATCTACATTATTGCTTTGAACTGAGTATTGTATCAATAGTTTTAAAACTTTTTAATAGTGGAGAAAACATTGCTAAAATTTTGCACAATCCTTCTGCATAAATGTTATGAAGAATTCACATATTATTAGTTATAGTTTTCATGTTGTTTAAGTATAAATGACATTCTTAAGTCAGGCTGTGACCCCTGATTCTCATGTAATAGGTGTAATTTACATATTTAAATGCTACCATCACCTCATACTCAGCATATTCAAAATTTAGTTCATCTTCTTCACTAAATTGTTTTCCCTTCTTTTATGACACTCTTCCTCTATATTTTTGTCCTTACTTTAGTTTCCAAGGCTAAAAATAGTGAAGCTATTCTTGACATCTTTCTCTCCTTCATTCTGTATATCTGATCGATAATTAAGACCTACATTAGCAAATTGTTTTTGAAACATGTTTTGGATTCTTTTCCTCCACAGCCTTATACCTCCACAGCCACCATCAAAAGAAAGAAAATTGGTTGATGTAATGCTAGCATTGAATTACTAACAGATGCCCAGTGACTTACGTGGATGGACTAAAAAGAAGGGTAGTAACCTCTAAGGGAGAATGGAAAGACCTGAATTTTCTTAATTTGTATTGGATGGTTAGAGAAATAATTGCTGAAAAAAAGAGCTTCCATCCCACCTGTAGCTTGGGGCCTGAGGCCCAGGCTTCTTACAGATATTCACAGATAAACAGGCATGCAAAGAAATAAACAGCTGGAGAGTCTTACATGGCTGTCAGGAGGCTGCAAAGAGAGTCCCTTGGCTTCCTAAGTGGAAGAGGGTGGTGTGTTGGTTACCTTGACATTGCTCAGACCTTGGAATGAAATTTCTCTTGTCCTCTCTGTGCATATAATTGAAGTTCTTGAAAATGTGACATGAAATATTAAGCTTGTCACTTTGCATTGATCTTTTAAAAATGCTTGGTCTATGTACATTTGAGGGTGTTAACATACATTCACAGTATTCAATTAAATGCCAGGTATATTTATATCTGTTACATATCTGTTAGTAACTGATTATCACTTTCTTTTAATAAAAATCAAGTAAGAGTTTCTCGAATACATGTAAAACTTATGAAACTTAGAAGTCAATGGCTACCTTGTTCCACTGTTTGTAATACTACAAGAGAAATCAATGAGAGGAGCATTATGTGAGCAATGTAGAATTTCCTGATGGTGATATGGAAAAGAAGACTTATACAACATACCACATCTAAAATGGTTTGAAATTCCTCTCCAGCCTTTTGCTCTTCAAAATCTCTTTTAACTCCCACCCATCCTGTGGGAGATGTAGGGGTGAGTAAGAATGGGGTGGAGAAGGAGATAACATAGAATGTATGGGAGGAGAGTGTCCGAACATCCTGGGTTTTAGGATCTCTACCTCCTGAATTTTCCCTAGACCTTGGAAACTTCTCTCTCATTGCAAAGAACAGATGAGCTCTCTCAGCTTCTACTCCCAAATGTTCTTATCCAACTCCATGCTCAACAAACAAAGAACCTTTCAGTTAACGATGTTAATTATTTTTAACTACTCTCCTTAGAAAGCTATATGGATTTATAAAAACAAAAAACAGGTTAGAATTGTTCTGTTGCATATGAGTATTTTTATCTTAATTAATTCAGTATTATTCTTACACCAGAAAAATATTTGGTCATGATTATGCCTTAAACTTTTATCATAATTCTCTCCCCGAAAATATATATCTTATAACTTGAGAAAAACATAAAACTAAAAACAAGTCTCTTAAAAATCAGCATTAAGTTAATTCCATTAAAGTACTGCATGCATGGTATAACTTCATCAAAAAGCATGCAAAGGACCACAAGTCGTACTTAAATTTTCTAGTAGGTAATGAAGCCCCTGTTTGTATCAACTGTAGAAGACTGACATACTAACTGTCTCCAACATGTCTCTGCTTGTCAAAGCATTAGAATGTTATGGAATCAACACACATCAAGACAGGCAAAGTGAGACAGTAAGCATCTGGCTAGGCAGCCATCAGAATGTCAGATCCTTAGTTAATAATGATTACATTTCTTCATGCCAACTGTAGAGCTCAGGCTGCTGGAGCTCACAGACCCCTCAAGCCCGTTGTGCAGAGTGGGTCACAAATCCTTCACATGCAGGTCTATGAGCTAGGTAACTGGAAAAAATGTCCTTGGAGCCTTGGTTGAAGAAAGAGTAGTTTTTATTTCTGCACACACACGTCTAGGAGCTAGGCAGTCCAAAGAGAAACTCAGAAACTCAACTTCTACTGGCAAAGTCCAAAGAAAAACTGAGCAGCTGCCACCAAAATAAACATGCTCTCTTTTTAGACATGAGCTCTGCCGGCCAGCAGTTCAGGGCCACTGCTCCACACAACTCTCGAACACAGGAAGAGCAACAAAACTAAAAAGATACATTGGCATGCGTGCACACTAAATCCACCCATACACACAATTTGTTTACAAAGAATGTGCTGCACCACACCCAACTGGACCTGAGGCAAGGGGGCTTGATTAATTTATTCTACTTTCCCAACAGCAACTAATATTCTAATACTTTACAATGGAGATACATCTATATTAACCACAGAATAAAATACAAAACAAATCTAAGTTGCTTATCCCCATAAATATTTGGAGACATTTTATTTGAATACACATAATAGTAAGCAACAAAATACATACATACATGCATACATACATACTTCTCAGAAGCACCATTTAAGAAAATCAGTTGAGGTCAGACCAATACTATTTTTTAATACCAGTTTTTGACCACTTTTTCATAATGATCATGGAAACAAAAGTTTAAAATTAATTTTAGTAACAGATATGCCAGTGAATACTGATAATGCTTTTTACAATAAGGATCCAACTATAGAGCCTCAGGTTTACTTTTTGAAATTTCTGTATTGTAGACCCTGGAGCTAAAGTACCTCTTTATTATTATTATTATTGTTAACCTAAAACATGATAACGGAAACTTCTTTCCAGTCTTTGAAAATTCCCATGTTCTTCAATCCTATTTGCTGGTTTCTTCCTATTCCTTCTTCTTTCCAATGTTTGTCCATTAGCCTCCAGTATCCATGTCTCTGAGTGTGCATGTGTGTGTTCTGCATATAGAAACCAAATACCTTTTGAAAGGGAAATGAGTTTGACAATCCCAGCAGAGATATTTTAAGGATATTTTTGGGTTCAAGATGTTGTAGTAAAATGTTTACAACAAACTCACTATAAGAAGATTCCACAGAGATATCTGGAGTTGAGGAATGCTTCTAAGGAATTAAAGAAATGGAAAAAAACATGTTTTGTTACATCCCAATTGCCTGTAAACTCTTACCCTCTTTTCCTCTTTTCTGGCCTGTGACTAAAATTGAACAGGACTCATTGATTACTAGAGTAATAAAAATCATAGACTAGAGAGAACTTATGCTGACCAGCCTCCAGTGTTCTGGAACTTATATATATATATATATTTTTTTCCTTTTTGTCTTTTTTTGTGACCGGCAACGGGATCGCAACCCTCGGTGCTGCGCCCGCACCTCGCTCAGCCAGTGAGCAGGAACCGGTCTGTATGTGGGATCCGAACCCTCGGCGGGAGCGCCGCCGCGCTCCCAAGTGGCGCACTGTAGCAGTGCGCCACCGGGCCGGCCCTGGAACTTATATTTTAAACCACACTGAAAATCCCATCTCTAAAATTTCATATTATATGCACAGGTTGCTCTTCTCATTGTAATTTCTTTCTTCCTTTTTTTTTTTGGTCAACTGGCTGGTACAGGGATCTGAACCCTTGACCTTGATGTTATAACACCATGTTGTAACCAACTGAACTAATTGACCAGTCCTTGTCATTCTAATTTATTCAATATTTTATGTGTCTACTTATTCATGCTTTAAATAATAACTGTCCATCATTTCTGTGCCATGTAGTACTAGGTCTCTTACATAGATGAATAACATAAAATCCCACCTTCCAAGGAAGTTCAAATATGGTGGGGAAACTCATATTTTGAGTGTGTTTACAGGGACATCCAGTTCAATTATTGTATTGAAAGGACTTTAAAAACCATGCAATCTTAGCAGTCAGTGTTGAAAATGACCACCAGAGTATATCTAGTTTAGTTTTCGTAGTAGGAATTTTTCAGATAAAAAATAAAAAACCAAACAAAGAGCTTATGTCTGCTTTGGATTAAAATCTGGGACATCTGTCTAGATCAAACCAGTCAGAAAATCACTAATTCCTGATCCCTTCCCTTTTTGCTCTGTATTATATCCAAAGACAGTTTGTAGGCTGATCAGAGGCCTTTGTTATAGGTTTGTGCTAAGATGCTTGTGCTCCATTGTACTTCAAAGGTGGGTCAGAGTGTTCAATAAATTGATTTTCCTGTCCCTCCTATTTCTCATTCTAGAACTCTGCCATAACTGGATGCATACAGCTCCCATTCTATAGTGGGAAAACCTATACCTGGAGTGAGAGCTGCAAGCTTTTGAAGTTTCATGAAATGGTTGTGTTGATTTCCTCTTTGTTCAGTATAGAGGGAGGAATGTGTCTGGCTCTTCTAATTTAGACACTTAAAAGTCAGATCCCAGTTCTACTTTTCAAAACCATCTGGGTTGCTTTTTATTCTCCAAACCCTAGAGTCCTCAGTAAAATCAATGGGGCTGGCAGAAAATATTTAAAGAGGTGAAGTTAGCTATTTTTTTTTTTTGGCAAGACATTTTCGTGAGATGCAGACAAAATAAAAGCAAATTCTCCAGGTGATATTTTTATAGGAATAAAGAAAGATATATGAGGGCTTCTGTAGAATGGGTGGGATTTATTAGAAGATATGACATGTTGAATATGCTTTTAAAAATGATGTAAAAACCAGTATATATTTAAGTATTTTTTTCTTTTAGTTTTAATTGACCTCTAAAATTAGAAACATAAATGCTTTAAGACATAATTTCTATTTTCTTTTCTTATGGAAGAGAGACTCTTTGGGGGCAAAATGTTGATAATACAACTTTTTTTCATCTTTCAGTTTTAGAAAATGGGGATATGTTAGAAGGTCACACAGGTAAATTGCAAGCTCAAAAACTGTTTGATTAATGCTGTTATTCTAAAATAGGATTTCAGCCTGGTTATAGTGAGAAGAAATATAGCTTCATACAGGGTCAATATATTGGCCAAGTGATATGACAAATCAGATTCAAGTGCCCTCAACTGAGCCACTAACTGCTGATAGTTCTTGTATGCCAGTGTAACCATTTTCCAGCCAACAGTGTATAAATATTTTTATACACTATACGATCAGGTAAGTTCTACTGACCAAAGATAAATATCTGTTTGTCATTCACCAAAAGAGCAAGATAATTCTCATTAATCATTTTTAAAAATTCTCCAAGTAAAAGAGCAGTTATTTTACGTGTGCTATTATTTCCTATTTATGATGTCAAAATGAATCTCAGGTGTATATGTACAGTTGGTGTAAATTAGAGAACTATTAACTCTCCTCATATTTGATCAGTGTCAGAGATTTATTGTGCAGTAGTGGTGTCAAATCCTTATGGCCCCTAATTTGCATAGGCCTGTTTCAGTTCCTATATATAATCTTGCATTTATAAAAGGTAGAACTCCTGTTTTTATAAATTTCAGGCTCCACAAAACCTGGACCCATTTATGATCACTGTAAATCAGTAGTTGTTAAAGCAGCATCAGTATGACCTGGAAACTCGTTAGAAATGCAAGTTCTTAGGCCCCTTCTGTCAATTACTGAATCAGAAACTTGTGTGTGTATGTCGGGGAGCTGGAAGGGTACTAGCAAGCCCTCAAGGTGAGTTAGATACAGGCTAGGGGTAGAAAGAGGTGGAAAAATAAAACTTGCTTGGATTTCACAGTGTTCCTGAAAAAAACCCTAGCTACCCAAGACATGGGAATATATATAAAATAAAGAATCTCACTGTTTGCATTCACTTTCCCCAGAAATATTTTGCTCTTCCTATACTATAAGAGTTAGATTTGTAGCCATATGTTTAGTTAATTGCTTTGATTTCAAAAGATAATAAAACTTTTCGTCTAAGCAGGATAGATGGTTACAGCCTGGACTAGGTCCCTAGGGTAAGCCCCAGGGTGCCTGACAGGCTGAATGGCTGTATTCATACATTTCAGGAAGAATGAAGGTTCTGACTTTGGAGACATCTTCAGGTCATAAAAGCTGAGACAAATGGGAGTTTAGATTTTGGCTACTGGAGAGATTTTATTTATGTGCTAAAGGGCTGAAGTAAAGACTCAAGTTCAGTATGTTTCTAAGGAAGACTATTGTGGAGGAGAAGGGGACAGCTCCTCCTTCCCTATAAATGCAAAACATAATTTTTTCCTCTCATCTTTCATCTATGGAATTTCTAGCTATGTATGTAGGACAATTGACCTGGCTCTCTTTCTCAAGCCACCCCTGTCATCACCCAATGGGCTCATGAATAAAGTGGCCATGGTGGCAGGAATGGAGGTTATGCATGGGCTCAGAAATGTGGATTTTCCCTTACCAAGGTCGACCTGACTATAACCACTATTGAGTGCTAATTCTGCCAGCAGCAGAGACCAACATTGAGTCCCTGATATAGCACCATTCCCCAAGGTGGTCAGTCAGCTACTTCGTGACAGATTCATTATATTGTACCATTTTCATTATGAAAGGAGTGGCATTTTGTTTTTCTTACTGGAATAGACATTTACTCTTGATATGGACTTGCCTTCCTTGCACACAATACTTTTGCTAGAACTACTACCTGTGAATCACAGAATGCCTTATCTACTGTCATGATATTTCACACAGCATTGCTTCTGATCAAGGAAATCACTTTATAGCAAAAGAAGTATGACAATGGTCCCATGCACATGGAATTCTCTAGTCTTACCATGTTTCCCACCATCCTGAAGCAGCTGTGATAGAATGGTGGAATGGCCTTTTGAAGACTTAGTTACAGCATCAGCCAGGTGACATTACCTTGCAGGGCTAGGGCAAGGTTCTTCAGAAGGCTGTATATGCTCTGAATCACCATCCAGTGTATCTTGCAGTTTCTTCCCAGGTGGGATTCAAAGGTCCAGGAATTAAGGGATGGAAATGCGAGTGGCACCACTCACTATTACCCCCAGTGACCTACCGGCAAAGTTTTTCTTCCTGTTCCCATGACCTTATTATGCTCTGTTGGCCTAGAAACTTAGTTCCAAAGGGAGGCATGCTTCCACCAGGAGACACAACAGTGGTTCCACTGACTCATCTCCAATGTGAATGGGCATAATCCAATCCCTTGAGGGCCTGAATAGAACAAAAATGCAGAGGAAGGGAGTATTTGCCCTTTTCTGACTGTGTGAGCTGGGATATTGGTCTTCCCCTGCACTTGGACTCAGACTTACACTATAAGCTCCCCTCATTTTCAGGCCTTTGGACTTGAGCTGAAGTATATTACCAACTTTCCTGGGTCTCCAGCTTTCAGACAACAGATTGTAGGACTTCTCAACCTCTATAATTGTGTGAACCAATATCTCATTATATATAATTTCTCATTCTATACATACAAGGGTACTTCAAAAAGTTCATGAAAGGATTCATATTATCTTTCAATTCTGTTTTTCCATGAGCTTTTTGAAGTACCCTTGTATGTCTCCTCGTAGCTCTGTTTCTCTGGAGAATCCTGACTAATATACCATATAATGTATTTATGGAGTTTGTTGCTCTCTCAATATCCCCTAGTGTTTCTCAAAACTTTACTGTAGTCTTTGGGGTGTAGAAAAAATAAAGATGTGACTTAGCCTCTGGTCTGATGTCATGTTGTAGGAATCTTTTTCAGGGTTGGGAGCCCTTAATTATCAAGTTTCTCACTTTTATACCTAAGCTCTGCTATCTATGACCTCACAGTCAGGATAACCTTTCCTATTCAAGATTTTAAACTTAGTCATATCTGCAAACTCCCTTTTGTCATGTAAAATATTCACAGGTTTCAGGGATTAGGAAGAATACTGCCTATTTTAGGGATGTTAGGGACATTAGAATCTGCTCTTCAAGCTTGGGGCAAAATCGATAGGACTTTCCAAGAGATTTTGCTCTTCACCCCAAAATCTACTAAATATAGTACATTGCCTTGACTTTTTTCCTCCCTTTGATGTGAAGTGAAAAGAAAAAAAAAAAAAAAGGCTTGAAGTCCCTCCTGGCTCTGGTCACACAACTGTTTGAGAGCCAATATGTCCACAAAAGGCATGATCTGTTCCCAAGAGCAAATGATGTTTCGAGGGACAATTCTATCTAAGTCATAGTCATAAAAAATAGAATATTTGCATGTACATAGTTTACATTATTAGACAGAAAATAGCTAAAATATTAGTCTGAAACATCTATGATTGGTACATCACTGGTTTAAATTTCCCTAAAAAAATTGGGTAAAAACTTTCTTACATATGCATAATCAAAAATTCTCAAATAATTGATCCCTCCCAGAGAAAGGGCAGGACCAGTCAAATTCAACTTACCTCTAGAATGCAGGGATAGTTTAGGAGTATTCCTCATATCCAGAGCTGGTTTTCCTACTATTAAAATTTTAAGATCAAGTCTCTACCTCTCATATTGGGAAAACTCTGCTGCTGGTGACTTTAACATAGAAGTAGGGCTTTATTACAAATATGATTAAAGTTTTCTAGGATACATCCCTTTTCTCCACTCCAGGATTTTATAATCACATAAAGGAATCTAGAGATGAAGGGACTTTATAGAATGTATAATTCAATCCCATCATTTTTATAGATGAAGAAATTGATAATCAAGGAAATTAAGTAACTTTTCAAAGATCTTGTGAGAAGTAACTACAGAATTAGTTCTAGTCCCTGTTTTCTTGACTACCTATTTTTAAAAAAAATTTCCCAGATTTATTGAAGTTTAATTGACAAATAAAATTATATATATTTAAGGTATACAAAGTGGTGACTTAGTGTAAGAATATATTATAAAATTATTAATTACCACAATCAAGTTAGTCAACACATACATCACTTTGCATAGCTACCTTTTATTTTTTTTTCGTTGAGAACACTTAAGATCAACTCTCTTAGCAAATTTCAGGTATGTGATACAGTATTATTAACTGTAGTCACTGTGCTGTACGTTAGATCTTATTCATCTCATAACTAAAAGTTTGTACCCTTTGACCATCATCTCCCCATTTTCCCCTGCCCTCCAACAGACTCTGGCAACCAGCATTCTACTCTGTTTCTATAAGATTGACTTTTTTAGATTCCACATATAAGTGAGATTATGCTTTGACTATCTTTATAATGTGTTTTTGAGTTGAACATACTGCCTATGCAAATGTGAAATCTCTTGTGAATTCTACCAATTCAAAGATATTTCTACCTGTTTGATTTGCTCTGGACTGGAACTGTTAAGCAAGGGACTTTCTTACCAGGTGCTTTGGACTAGTAATACAGAGTGAGAAAGGACTAGGAGCTGTTGAGGCTCCCTGGTTATTTATATCTTTGTGATACCACTAACCATACCTTCTTTTGGAGGTTTATTCTAGAATTTTTAATTTCAGGTGGCACTATTGCTTGAACTGTCTAAGCCCCCAAATATCCTCATTTTAAAACAGGGATAATGTTTGTTAGAGTTTTGCAAGAATTTATGAGAGAATGCATGTAAAACCACAATAGGAGTTCAGTAGATAGAAATTCTCTAATCCTTCTGAGAAGAGGTTGTAGAGCCCTAAACACAGAAACAGGTAAGTATTATTTTATAATTGTCTTAAAGTTTAAGTGGCATATAGTATATCTGCAAAACACATGGAGAATCTCCCCTCACCCCCCAAAAAGAGCTTGAGTAAGGCAGATATGTGATTGAATAAGAATGATAAAAATAATGACAGAACATAAATAAGACTGTTTAAGAACCATTTGGGAGTTCTTTCATGGACTGTAAACCCTTTGTATAGTTTTCCATGTTTTAAAATAAGTTTAATTCTTAATATATCAGTAACATGTACTAACAGGGAAAATAAAATAACAGGATCCAAGATCCCCAAATGGTACCAAAATAAAAATAAGATGCAAAATAAAAATGTTAAAGTTACATGCAGCCAAAATCTCATATGCTATATAGCACACCTTGCTACAGTAAAAAATATTATTCCTATTGCTGTAGAGTTTAGAAAGTAAACAACGGCAGGCTTTGAAGCCAAGCGGCATAAATTTAATATGATTCAAGAAGTGTACTGTACATGAAATCAGAGATAAAGGCAGTGAAAGAAGGAGCCACTCATTTTTCTCTACTCTAATTATCTTCGTTTCAGTGGATTAGAAAATGGTAAATGTAGAAGTCAAGTTGAAGATGGTCCTGAGCTCAATGTCCTGCCAAGTTAAGTCTGATAAATGGCAAGTGTGGATAATTAATACTGTCATTTTTCCCTAGACCAAAGGGCGACTGCAGTAACTATAGATTGTAATTGTCATCGTTGTCACATAAAATGTGCTATTATTAAGTTCAGGCTGAATTTTATTGCTTGGAAGGCTCATAAATTGAGCGGTCAGTCATTTAAATTACCAAGTAGAGAGCTTTGTGGCTTGCTCTAAAACTACTTTCTAAGACAATGTATTTGACTTTGGACCTCCAGAAACTAATTGCTTTTTCTGAACAGACGTTAGACAGGCTGTAACCTATAAGTGAGGATATTCTGACAGACACACCATGTACATTTTGAATGTTCATAGGAATCTTACAATTTTATTTTCAATATTTTTGGTGTAGGGGCAAGAGAGGAATAGGGAGGAGATATGAAGTGACATATGAGTGGGAGAAATCATTTTAAAAACATTCATTACTTTCTTGCAAGATGCCTGCTTTCCAGAAGGTGATGTTGATGAAAAATTAAAGAGTGCAGGATGAAAATTATGACGGATTTGTTGTTAGTGTCTTAGACAATGACTGTGGAAGAGAAATTTGAGTGGAGTTGCAAGAGAAGGGAATCAGCTAACAAAATGTTAAAAAGATTAACAATGACTAATGGAATGTTTGATGATTACACTTATTATTAATTCAGTTTCTTTATATATTTAAACTCACTATAATTAAAAGAAAATGTAATAAACACGTGTTTGCCTAAAATTCTATGCTAAGTACTCTGATATGAAAAGTATTGATGAAATACATGACTGTGTCCTTGTTATATTTAATATTAAATATTAATTCTACTCACATTTCCCCCCATTTTTAGCATAAAAGTAATAGAATTTTAGACTAAAGCATACAAAATAAAGGAAAAAACACCCTTACACCCATCACACTAGTGCCACTATTTTTGCCATTTTAATGCCTTTCTTCTATTTAAGAATGATTTTTTATGGTTGAAATAAGTGCTTATACAATTCTATGTTCTGTGTTTTTATTTAATATTGCATCTTTTCCATGATCTTTTATTATTACATAGTATTCTATAGATCTTCACACAGCAATATAGCTAACTTTTATCATTCAAATCTCAAATCAACTATAACTTCCCCAATTTATATAAGCCTACTTCCTCTTCCCCAGCCATCTATTACCCTGCACAGAAGTATTATAAGTATAGCAATTTATCTTATAGTAAATAATTTGCTTATTTATTTTCCATTTTTCCTCTATTAAAATACAAGTTCTATGACAGCAGGGACTTCTCTGCCTTAACCAGTATTATATTCCTATCCCTTAAAATAGGACCTGAAAACCATAAATTTCAGTAAATATATATTGAATAAATAATGAAAAATTTACTGTACCATTCTTTCTTTGTATGGCATAATTTATTTTCACCTTTACGTTATTATAAAATGCATTGAGGAATATCTTCCATGAATATAACAGTTTTCAAATTTTAGAAATAAAATGTTAGAAAAGTTGAGAAAACAATTCCAAATATTAGACAATGTTAGATGAAAAAGTCTGAAGGTGTTTGCATTAGGGTTATCCAGAGAGACAGAACCAATAGGAGATATGTACACAGAGACACACACACCCACATGCACACAAGGTTTATCAAAAGGTATTGGTTCACATGATTATGGATGCTGAGAAATTCCACAATGTACCATCTGCTAGATGGAGAATAGGAAAGCTAGTCGTGCAGTCTGAAAGTCTGAGAGCTGGATAGCTGGTAGAATAGATTCTAGTCTGAGTCTGAAGGCCTGGGAACCAGGAACAGTCAGGACAGAAGAAAGCAATGTCTCAAGCGGACAGGCAGAGAGCCACAGAATCCCTTCCTCCACCTTTTTGTTCTGTTCAGACCCTCAATAGGTTAGATGATGCCCACCCACATTAGGAAGGGATCAATTCTCTTTACTAGGTCTACCAATTCAAATGGCAGTCTCCCAGAAACACCCTCATAGACACACCCAGAAATAACATTCAACCAGGTATTTGGTCATCCCTTGATCAAGTCAAACTGACACCTAAAATTAACTATCATACTATTTATGTCTTATAATATATATATACAATCATGTGTCACTTAGCAATGGGGATAGGTTCTGAGAAATGCATTGTTAGGCAATTTTGCCATTGTGTGAACATCATGGAATGTATTTAAACAAACCTAGATGTATAGCCTGCTACATATCTAGGCTATACGTAGCCTATTGTCCTGACCCCTGGAACATCACGGTCCATTGTTGACTGAAATGGCTGTGTGTGTATGTATATGTGTGTGTGTGTGTGTGTGTGTATATTTATATATATATATTTATTTATATTTTTATATACTGTCAATTTGTTTTTTAGAAGGCTTTACCAAATACCAATAGAACTGTTTATGTATACTTTTTGTCATAGTTTCACCTATTCTGTGTAATAATTTTAGAAAAGTTTCTATTAAATTTATAGGCAAAAAACTATATACCCAAGTTTTTAATTTTTTTTTATTTTTAGCAAGTTCGTAGTCTTATTTTTATATTTTAGTGTTAATGGCAAGTAGTATTTTCTCTGTTGTGTGTCTGTGTTTATTCCTCCATTTTGTTTTAACATTTTTTTTCTTAATCAGTATAAGCTCTTGTGTACTTTAACCCTTTGAGCTGACAAACTTAGTTGTATTCAATTAAATCATTATTCAGAAAGGTGACGTGCTATGAGTTTAACTGGTGCAACAAGGAATGAGATATTATCTTTTAGCATCTCTGACATGACATAGCAAAGGAGATAATTATTGCCCCCACTACTGAGCACCTGTTATGGAGTTATGTCAGATACTGTGGTCAGTGCTTTACATCACTTAATTCACACAACACATCTGCAAAGCTGGTAGTTAATCCCTAATTAAAGATGCAAAATTGAAGCTCAATGAAAGAAAATAATATGCCCAAGGTAACACTAAGTGTGGGAGCCATGATTCATACTCAAATCTGTTTTCTCTCACAGTCTGCATACTGTCTCCTATGCCAGGATATCACCTTTGAGATGAACATGTAGATGACTAGCAAGGCAGAGTAACATAAATGTTAGAAATTAAACAATCTGGAAAAACTGAATGATGGCATTAAAATGTATGTTTTGCAATTTGCTTGAATTGAATTACATTATACAACATTAACATTAAAGCAACAATTATACTATAGCAACAAATACATTAACCTCTTCCTTTGTTTAATATGCAATTGCTAAATTTGTAATAATATGGTTTAAATTTCTAGCTAAAGAGACTAGTTTAGTTTTGCTTGTTATATAAAATATTGAAGAATGACTCAAAGGTCTACAAAAATATTAAAATATTCTCTAGTTCTATTGTTTGAACAAATTTAAATTGTATAATATTTATTTTTCACTGAAGTTTATATAATATTTTAATAGATGATGTGAAAACTGTTGTTCCCAGAATACGTATTGACAACCAACTCCCAGTGGGATTTACCGACTTTCTCCCATTATGTTTCTGGATAAATCAGGTTAGAGGACATATGATTTCCTATGCTTATATTGGCAGCATGGAATTGTTTGGATGTCTCTGGCCTGGATACTATCATTATCACGACAAACAAATACCAATTAAAGAGTCAGATGGGATAATTCCCAAATTTTAAGATATAAAGAGAAAGTGAGAAAATGATTGATCTCATACGACTGAAGAAAAAAATGTCTCTGGTATGACAGACTCTTTTTCTGAATTGCTCTAGATATCTTTCTGTTGATGAAAAGACATAATAGCATTTAATGTTTATTTACTGTGGGTGACACAGAAGGGAGAATCTCTCAGGACAGCCAAACTTAAAATCTCCCCACATATTTTGTTCCCTCCCTACACACCTGGGCATGTACAGAGAGGTGGGGAGTATCTCTAGGCAGATACTTACAGAATTAAGGAGACAATGATTCCCTTCATCCTATCCTATAGGTATGTCTCCTTTTATGAACTGAATGAATAAATTTTTATCATGATCCAAAAGAGTAAAAGAAAAGGGAATTCTACAAGTCATCTATTGGTTGAAACTTGGTCATTTATGTGACCAATCCAAGGTCACACAACTAATTCCAGCCAGAGCCGGATACCCTAGGTGCCCTAATAAAGGTTCGATAAGTATAATACTTGGTCATCAGAATACATACTGGCTTCTCACTGAATTTGCTTTAGCTTGAGATGAAAAATAATTTCCCCCTTAATCTGGTTTGCATTCAGAATTTACTAGCTAGCACTTACTAACTCCATATTGAGGAAACAGAAAGCAGTTAGTGCTGAGAAAGCGATGAGTGCAGCAGTGTGTCTGTCTGGATCCACCTGGATTCAGGTGCTTGGTTCTACCTGGATTCAGATGCTTGGTTCCTGGTTTGGCTCCAGTGTTCCAGGGCAATCAGCCTGTTAGCAGTTCGCCATGTCTGATGGCCCCATACTGTTCTTTTCTGTTGTGATATTATGTTTCTTAGTCAACACTAATGATTTTTAAATTTATATTTAAGATTAGCATTCATAAAGGAAGTTTCACCGAAAAGAAAAATAAAATAAGGTAGAAGAATAAGGCAGAATACTAAGAGTTCATCTTCAAGTCTGCATAGCTGAAATGGGATATATTCCTCTAGTGATGGGAATATGGTCATTAAAATACTATTGTGTAAGGGATCGCAGATCCCCCAAATGCTTGTACACCATGTCTTGGAGAATGTAGCATGTATAAGCCAATGAGTTGTTAATGTATAAATTGCAGCTTTAGTCTGTAATTTCTGAAAATGTGCCAAGATACCATTTTGAAAATTTATTTTGCTTTCCTGAAACAAGACTAAGTTCTGTGAATAAATTTGGGCATTTTAAAACTATATTATGTCAGTGGGCCGGCCCAGTGGTGCACTGGATAGTGTGCCGCTTGGGAAGCACAGCGGCGCTCCCGCCCGAGGGTTCGGATCCCACATACAGACCGGTTCCCGCTCACTGGCTGAGCGAGGCGCGGGAGCAACACTGAGGGTTGCAATCCCGTTGCCGGTCCCTGGTCCGGTACGGGGGCAACACTGAGGGTTGCGATCCGTTGCCGGACACGGAAAAAAGACAAAAGACAAAAAAGACAATGATTCCCTTCATCCTATCCAAGGCGCGGGAGCAACACTGAGGGTTGCAATCCCGTTGCCGGTCCCTGGTCCGGTACGGGGGCAACACTGAGGGTTGCGATCCGTTGCCGGACACGGAAAAAAGACAAAAGACAAAAAAAACCCCCAAAAAAACAAAAAAAAACAAAAAAAAAACTATATTATGTCAGAAAGAGACATGGGTCAAAACAGTGATTTGGTTTATCTACTATATGTCAGATACGTCCTGCTGACAGGGGTTGATTTACATGTATATGGTTCTCTTTGCTATGGTGACTATACCCTTATATTTAATATTTTTGTTTTAATTATAAAAAGCAAAGCTCTATGCAGAGTTAAAATGTTAGCATTCGTTGATTATTATGAATTTTTTTTTCCTAGGAAGGGGCGTATAATCTTTCGATAGAAAGAGATACTCTTCTTATAGTAAGTAGATGAATAGTTGGTGTAAACTGGATGTTTTGGCCTTGATTTTTTTATATATATATGTCAAAGGCAGGAGGAATAGTAATAATAATTATATAAATACTGAGATACTCAAAATGATTCTGAGATTTTTAAGGAGTGGAAAGCTACCATGTGTAATAGTCTCTCAGCTTAGTATGGTTTATATAAATAAAATTAGATAACATGACTAGGGAAAATAAGTAAGGAATCACTATTTATATGTTAAGATGAAGTGCTTAATGAAGGTGCCACAAAATGTCCTAACACGGCAGTAGTAACACTTAAAGTTGATCACTACCATTTATATTTAGAGATAGTACAGGAGATGAAACTATGATTTGAAGTTAGGCCTCGGGTCTAGCCCAGTGATCCTTAGACATGGAAGGGAGATTTTAAAATGTTCTTTTTAGTATTCTTGTTTGTCCTTCTATTCACATTGGACAGAAATGTGAAGAGGGAGACATCTGGGTATTTATGATAATTCTGTGTTGAGGCTTTAGGATTCAGTATGATTATTATTTTAAAACTGCTCACTTAAGGCTATGTCTAATGAGAAAGGCAGAGGCCACGTTTAAATATCCTGTGCTAACAAAATCCAGGTATTTCAGAGTTATAACATCACCCTGGCTTTTGGTCTTTGAATGGTGGCACTGGGGATTTGCAGGACAGCACTTTAATCAAAAGACCATCTAATGGATTGTAATGGCACTGGTGAAATGACAGCACAAATCTCCCAGAGAGGCAGAGATTCTTTCAGATTGTACATGGGAAAGTGAAGGCTTTATCTTTCCTCTACAACAAGAGGAAATGAGGAGATTCAATTTAAAAATTCTCTCTAGTTCTGAAGTTTATTTTAAAAATGTGCATCATATCTGACTTGTTAAGGTGTTGCTGCATTTTTTTTTTCTGACACAAAACTAATTATATGCTTTTATATACTGTTAAACTCAGTCACATCTGCATTCAATAGTTACCTTAAATATTAGGATTATCTAAATATTTATTTAAATAGATTAATGATAGCCAAATGATGCTCTAGCAACCATATGTCTTGTTAATGTTCTGCCCCTCTGTCCGTCCATACCCCAGTGTGGGTTACATAGTAGAGTTGAATTAATTCATAAGCTTTTTATTAAATTGTGCTGGTTTCACTAGTAAGTGGTACCCATAGATACACTTGTATTTTATTGTCTTGCCTAGAATTTAATGGAAGGATCTCTGAAGGAGTGGGGCAAGTGGTACAGTCATGAGCTTGAAGCAAGCATATCTTGAGTCTGATTAGGCAACATCAGTCTTAATCTTTAATAGCCCTCTTTTTTAAGTGACATTTGAGATTAATTGAAGGGGAGAGGAAAATAGGGAAGAGAAAGTGAGTAACAAGGGTATGCAGGTCATCATGATACAAAGGATCTTGATTTTAGGATCTGGATTTGTCATTTCACCAGTGCCATCTGTATACCAGGAAAAGAGGTTGATGGAGGTGGGAAGAAAAGAGGATAAATTTGAGAATAGGGGATTAACGCATTAAAGGTTGAGATAGAGTTTAAGTAGTTTCAAAGGATACAAAACCAAGAGATGATAAGGGATTTCACTTTACGTAATTTCTTCTTAAGCAAGCATTAAGATATTGAAGCAGAAACCTCGGAAGTGATGTTGCATTAACCGATTAAATACTATTTAGCTAGTGCATTTAAGGTTCAGTTAGGAAACTGTGTTGTATCAAAAGCTTTGAAATCTGACAGTTAAAGGCAGGAGTCTGCAAACTACAGTCCCCTGGCCAAATGTTGGTATCTGTCTATTTTTGCATGGCCTGGAATCTATGAATGTTTTTATATATGTATATTTTTAAGATTAAAACAATTTTTTAAGTTGAAACATAATTGTACATATCTGTGTAAATTTTTTAATAATAAAAAAAAGAGGAATAGTTCATGACATGTGAAAATTATATACAATTCAGATTTCAGTGCCCATGAATGAAGTTTTATCAGAGCACATACATACCGATTCCTTTTTTTACATTTTGTCAGTGGCTGCTTTTCTGCTGCAGGGGTGGAGTTGAGAGGTTGAAACAGAGACTATGTGACCTGCACAGCCTAACATATTTACTCTCTGATGCTTTATAGAAAAACTTTCTGAGCCCTGGACCACAATAAACCCTAGTTCCACTATTGCTTAGTGTGGAATTCAGCAATCTCACATGCTAAGACTCATGAAGGACTATTGTGTGTCAGGTGTATTTTGTTGGAGTTTTATTCGTCTCATTTCGCCCTCATAACACTTTCATGAGATGCTGCCATTTTTACCCCCACTTTGAAAGAAGAAACCAAAGCACAGAAAAGTTGTAAAAACTTGCCCCTAAAGCGCACAGCTGTTAAGTAATCTATTTCAGATTTAAACCCTGGCAGTCTGATTCTGAAGAATATGCTTTGCACTTTCTAATTCTCAATTTCTCATTTATAAAATAGGGATAGTAATACCTATTTCACAGAGTTATTATTAGGATTGAATTTGCTAAGATATACAAAGCACCTGGCACACAAAAAAAATGATAATAGGTTAGTTCCTCATTTCTTTCTACCACATTTGCCTTGTTGTTCCTAGTAATTTTCTCGTTTACTTGTTAACTTGCAAAGTTGAGATTCTGGACCCAGAGATTCTGGAAGGGAAGCTAAAAATACACTTTATGAAAAGTACCCCCCCCAGGTTATTTCAATGCATGTGGTCAAAGTGAAACTTTGAGAAATACTGGATCATTGAGAATATGAAGGGGGAAAGGAGAGAAGATTCTGTCTTCCAGGAGATCAAACTTGTGTACACAAGGACATAACATTACAATGAACATATGAATCCAAGGTTATGAACAAGAGGGAGAGCTTATTGTAGGAATGAGAGTTAAAATTACGAAATAAGAAAAAGGAAAGAACCTAAATTTCATACAGGAAAAGCAAGGAGAGGTAGCCAAAATATAAATGATGATGCAAACAATTATTACAGTACTATATCAAAAGTTTTGTGACAAAAATATGATCAATCTTACATGTCACCGAAGAGGAGGCACCAACCAGCTCAGTGTGGGGGCTGTAAGTAGGTCTTATTGAGGAGTCAGCATTCCTGGTGGGAAGGCAGATGGAACATAAAGACCAAGAGATGCAAAATAGCATCCAGGAAACATGAATAGAGAAGCTCATGATGATGTTGAAGAACAATACATAATTTTTCTACCAAAATGTTACATAAAGTCAGAAGGCATAGGCCAAAGTACCTGTGAAAAAACATTACTGATTCTAATAGATATGTCATTTGCAAAGTATCATTTCAAACACATATGTGCAGGCACACACACACACACACACACACTCACTGAGCTCAGTGTAAGTAGTTCATAGTTAACCATAGTCACTGGTTTTAGGGAACTTGGTGATAGGGAATGGAAAGATCCCAGAAAAGTCTGTTCTTAGCACACGTAGTTCAAAGTTCTACTGTGGTTCTCTACTCCAGGGTAAGCGCAAAATCAAATGTGAAAATTTCTAAATAATACAGATGACTTTTTTTTTTTTTTTTTGTCTTTTTTCATGACCAGCAACGGATCGCAACCCTCAGTGTCGCTCCCGTACCGGACCGGGACCGGCAACGGGATCGCAACCCTCGGTGTTGCCCCCGCTCCTTGCTCAGCCAGTCGTATAACTTCGTATAATGTATGCTATACGAAGTTATGCCGTGTAGGCTTCTCAAAGAGAAACAGAGCAGGACACCAGTTAAAGGTGGTGGAGACGGATTTTATTCAATATGTGGCCACAGGGGAGAGAGCGGAGCTCAATTCTGAACACAGCCAAGACAGCCGAGATTACAACCAATGAGTAGCTGGAGGGGTCAGTGGATGGAAAATTACTAAGAGGAGAAATTCCAGGGGAGAGAGATTCTTGCTGAACTAACCTAACAGGATTCTTGCTAAAGGCAGGCCAAGGACTTAGGCATGAAAGGTGAAAGGTCCAATGAGATATCAAGGGTGATCAGAAGTCAAGGGTCTGGGGATGACCTAGCAGGATTTTTGCTAAGTCTGGCTTAGGCAGGCCAAGGAAATCTGAAATTTGGGCAGATTCCATTAGAAGACAAATGAGATGACTTATAAAAAACAAAGTTAAACTGATTTTATGTCCAACTTTCATGATACAAGTACCCTTTATTTTTAACTTAATTTCCAAAGATTAGCTTCCTTTAAAGGGTCTTCCTCTGTCTTCCCTTCCTTTCCCCTTCCTTCTATCCTTTGAAATATTTCAAATATAGAATATAATACCACTATTGAGGTTAGTCAGATCTCAATATTTTGACATGTTTGCATCTTTTTCATCCTGACTTTAAATGATATCTTAAATATATGTAGAACTAAAATGTCCCTTTCTATGCCTTCCCAATCTGCCTCCCCATCTTTCTTAATAACTAATTGTTATTCTAGTATATGACCTTGGTATTTACCACTCCTAAAAAGTTTTGAAAAGTTTGCTGTATGTTAAGTAGTTAAACATTATATATATTATGTTATATAAATTAATAAAACATATTATGTTAATATATAGTATTGATTATATATTTAAATTTTTCTACTGTTATTATACCTATAATTCTGAAGGTTGCATTTTTACTTAAAACAGTGTGTTTATGTTTATTCATATGGAATTATCCAACTCTAGCTTGTTAATTTCAACTGCTCTCTAATATTCCATTGTGTGACTACTGCACCACAGTTATTAATCCATCTTTCTGGCAAAGGATATTTGGTTTGTTTCAGTTGTTAGCTATGACAGACCGTATTGCAATGAGTATTCTTATAAGTGTCTCCTTATGCACTTGTGTGGAATTTTATCTAGGGTGTGGTTCTCCACACCTGCTGCAGATTGCAATCCCTCCATTCTTGCCTAAGCCTCATGCTTAGAGATTCTTATTCATTTGTTCTGGGACAAGGCTTAAGTGTTAATATTAAAGATAAAGCAAACAAACAAAATATTCCTTAGGCAATTTTAATGTATAATTATAATTGAGAAACCATTGCTAAGCCAAGAGTGTAGTTGCTGGTCATAGAATATGCATATTTCCAAATTTGCTGTATTTATTGACAACTTGTTCTCCCCTTCACAGTGTATGTATATTCCTGTTAAACTACATTCTCACCAGTACTTGGATTTATCTTTATTGTTTATTTGTTAATCAGTAGTCAGTTTTATTCATTATTTTCATTATGGTTTGTGTTATTTTTAACTTCTTTTAGAAATTCTTCCCTATGCTGAGGTGACAAAATATGTTCTTTTATATTTCCTCTCAAAGCTTTAATTTTTAGCTTTTCACATTAGGTTGTTAATTTGTATGGAATTTATATTCGTGTTTACTACAAGTGCATGGTAGTGGCTAGAGTTTAAATGGGGAACAGATAGAAAGGAAATATGTGGTGCAGAGAGTATTGGAGGAGAAGCAGCTTGCAAAGTAAGTTGTAGTGTTCAGGGTTAATTGGCAAGGTTTGGGAAATGTGTTAGTTTCCCGGGGCTGCCACAACAAAATTCCACAGACTGGGTGGCTTAAATAACAGAAATTTATTTTTCACAGTTCTGGAGGCTGGAAGCCCAAGATCAAGGTGTTGGCAGGCTTGATTTCTTTTGAGGCCTCTCCCCTTACCTTACAGATGGCTGTCTCTTTACTGTGTCTTCACATGGCCTATCCCCTGTGCACGCATGCTTCTGGTATATTTCTTACCACTATTACAAAATTATTAATTTTGAAATTAAAAAAATAGAAAGAGATAGGTAAGAAATACAAATTTGAGGGAAACAGACACAGGTGTTAGGCATGACCTGGATGGGCAGGAGATTAACTGAGATCTCTGGAATCTTGGTCTAAACATGCACACCAGAATGAAACATTCTGTCTGACTTGAATGGGAAAAAATAATCAAGCCAGCTAGGTAGTTCAGTCAAGTCATGAATTAGTCAATCAGATAGTTCTATTGGTCTCAGTGGATTAGCTGATTTGTTTATTTATTCAGGTAGCAAATATTATTTTGAGGGTAAATTATATGTCAGAGAATGTACTGTGGAAACAAGATGAAACAGACATAAACCTTGTCCTTAAGGATTCACACATTATGGTTGTAATCCAAGGCATTGAGTTAAATGTCATTTGTATTGAGCATAGTTTAGGCAGATGCTTGGTTATTCAGCAGGGTGAATTGAGGAAAAGTGGGCGTGTGTGTAGAGGACGAAACACATCTGATCAAAATAAAGGTAATTCAAGAAAAAGCTCTGTAGGGGCCTTGGGATTTGGAGAATTAATCAGCCCATTTATTGTTTCCGTTCTTCAGTCTCAACCCAGATAGCATGCAGCCAGGACTGAGAATAGAATCTATTTTTTTTTTAACATTTACTAGCCCAAATACTGAGACTGGCTTCCTTTCTGCTAGTATGTTTCAGAGACTCTTCATTTCCCTGCTGTTTGATTATAAAGTTAAAAAGTGACATAAGTACAGAAAATTGTTCATAGATAAATAACATGACTAAGGAAAATAAGTAAGGAACACTATTTATATGTTAAGATGAAGTACTTAACGAAAATGCCACAAAATATCGTAGAGTGTCAGTAGTAACAAAGTTGATCAACCCCATTTATATTCAGAGATAGTATATGAGGCCACAGTAGGAGATGAAACTATGATTTGAATTTAGGCCTTGGGTCTAGCCCAGTGATCTTTAGAACTGGAAAGGGATTTTAAAATGTCTTTTAGTGTTCTTGTTAGTCCTTCTATTCACATTGGACAGAAATGTGAAGAAGGAGACTTCTTCTGGGTATTTATGATAATTCTGTGCTGAGGCTTTAGGATTCAGTATGATTATTGCCTTAAAACTACTCATTTAAGGCTATGTCTAATGAGAAAGGCAGAGGCCACGTTTAAATATCCTGTGCTAACAAAATCCAGGTATTTCAGAGTTATGAATTCACCCTGGCTTCTGGTGTCTCTTTGTGTGTCCAAATTTCCTCTTCTTATGAACCCCAGTCAGAATGGATTAGGACCTACCCTAATTGCTTTATTTTAACTTAATTATCCCTTTAAAGGCTCTATCTCTAAGCACAGTCACATTTTGAGGTACTAAGGTTAGGACTTCAACCTATGAATTTTGGTGGGGATACATTTCAGCCTATAACAGGATTTACTGAGGTTGCTGTATTTTTAGGAAAACATAACATCTAAGCATGTCTTAGGCAGCAATTGTGGTAGCTCCGAGCTCTCAAAGAGTGAAGGTGGAAGCTGCTAGGCCTCTGACTGGCTAGGCCTGAAACTGACACGACGCACTTCTGCTTCATTCCGTTGGTCAGCGAAAGTCACACGTCAGCACAGATTCTAAGGGAAGGGAAATAGACTTCATTTCTTGAAGGCAGAAATAGCACGTACATATAAGAACAGAATTCTTTTTGGGCATCATTTCAGACAATCTGCCATAGAGACTGAGAAGGGGTAACAGAGGTGGACTGGGAGAGCTCAATCTCAGCTTCCAAGGAAGAACAGTGGTTTGAAAAGCAAGCAATTCAAAGTGTTAAACATGGCAGAATAATAAAATAGGGTAGGAAATGGAGGGAGGCCTCTGGATTTGGCATTCAGTAGGTATTTGGTGAGCTGTGAGATTTTGGGGATATAGAAGGTCATGGCTTTGCATTTAAGGATTTAAATGCAATGGAAATGGGGGAAGTAAAATAGTGAGCAAAGAGCTACAACTGCATACCATTAATTTAATGGAAGAAGGAAAAAGAAGAGATGGAAGATGTAGGAAGACAAGGTTCTTTGGGTGGTGTGGGGAAATGGAAGAGGGATAAAGGGTAATTATGGATATCTTCATCTCAAGAGGACATATAAAATCCGCTGCAAGACCCGGGACCTGCCTTTCATTTGGGCTGTCATCTTGTTAGACCTCTCTCCTGTGATGATGTGACTGTAATATGAGATAAAGTCTGGCTCTCTTTTGAAAGATATAGAAGAGCAACTTCTCAGTGAAGACTTCTTTAACTAAACAGATGACTTCAGAGAGATCTTATGTTTCTGTAGTGTCTTTTGGTTGGGTTGATTGTTTTCAGATGGAGAACTCACCTCACAGAATCTGCCAGAAGAGTCTGCAAAAGGAATCAGTTAATTAATACTCATGGACCAAATTTTGCCTGCTGCTTGTTTTTGTAAATAAAGTTTTATTGCCACAAAGCCACATTCATTTGTGTATATGTTGTTTGTGGCTTTCTTGCTACATTGGTATAGTTGAATAGTTGCAACAGAGACTGCATGACCCACAAAGCCTAAAACATTTATTTATTTTGTTCTTTTTAGAAAACTTTTGACAACTTCCTCTAAAGTATTGTCATTTAGTAAGCAGCTAACACAGCCTACGGTAATAGATTAGAAGAAAGCCTTGGTAATTGCCAAGCCATTGTTGAAGGGTGTGGAGAACATGCAGGGGAAGGGACATTATTTAGAAATGTGTGGCTAAGTGATACTCCCCATAGGGTTGCCAGATTTAGCAAATAAGTAAACAGGACACCCAGTTACATTTGAATTTCAGATAAAAACAAATAGTTTTTTAGTATTACTATGCTTGATGCAATATTTGGGATGTACTTGTACTAAGCAAAACAAAATGAAACAAAGACACAGATTTTTTGTTGTTGTTTATCTGATACTCATAGTTAACTGGGTGGCCTGTATTTTCTCTAGCTACCCTAGTCCTGAAGCAACAGAGATTAGTGCCCATGAGAGTGGACTCTGAACACATACTGCCTAAATTCAAATACTGGCTCCACTCTTCCTGGTTGAGTACTGTCAGCAATGCATTTAGCCTTCTATGCCTCAGTTTCCTCATCTGTACTATAAGAATAATAATAGCTTTTACCTCAAAGGATTAAGTGAGGATTAAGTGAGTTCACATATACAAAGTGTTTAGAACATTCCCTGTTACAAAAAAGTGTCTTATAGTTTTGCTGTTATTAATCATTCAGCAAAATAAATCAGAATGAGAGAAGAACTTTGAATCTTCCTAGATACAAATGCAATGAAGGAATGTGGGAGCAGAGGTGGTACTCAGTGAGACATGTATCACATCAGAAACAGATGAACTTGGCTGTCATCTGTTTAGAAGCAATTGGCATGGACTGCATTCTCTCCTTGGAGGGGGCAATTTTAAGTAGGCAGCTGATCTGAAATACAGAGCCCCTCATTCTTAAAGTACCTTGGGATCCCAGAGTGACATTTCCATTTGAAATCAATAAGCAGAAGTTATATTGTTGGTGCATAACAAGAAATTGGGTAGAATACTTTTTCTTAGTCAATATAGAGTATATAAATCTTAGGCAGCATTACTTTCTCTTATTGGAATGGTTCCAACTATTTACCATCATAGATCCTATACCAAGAGACTTTTTCTTAACTTTCTCAAAATGGAATGTGCTCTAGAAAAACATACTGGAAGACATATTCCTGATTCAAATAATATCTATTAAGTAATAAAAGATTTTCTGATTGAAAACGTTAGCTTTTATACTTTTGACTGATTTTTTCATAATGCCTTTAAATATAGGGCTTGATGGGATAATTCAGAAAGTGACAGCAATGTGGAAACTGAGGTGAAAGGTACACCTACCTCAAATAATGAAACCCATTTTGGAACCTGGTGTGATACTTACTTCAGTCAGCTATAATAGATAATAGTAGGTTTTAAACATTTGAGTTTGCCTCATCAGATGCAATAAAGGTCTAGATCAAAAGGTATTCTCAAAACACAGGTCCTCTCCTGTGATTACAAACAACTTACTTTCTCTTGTAAGCCAGGATAATTGTAATTATTTTTAAAATAATTTTTTAAAAAATATTTGTTTCCTTGTTTACTAGTTCTATTTCTTTAATCATCATTCATCTTTCTAGCAATGAGTTATTTATTCCCTTCTGTATGTATACATAAATAGAGAGCATTGTACAGTGCCATCTGTACCCATGCTATTTCAATGTTCTAGGCTTAAATAGTCCTATCTAGTAGCCATGTGCTGGGAACAGAGGTACCAGCTTTCTCTTGGCATGGGTTCCTTGTACTTATGCCAATATAGGACTTTCATTTGTGCCCTGACAATAACAAATGAACTCATGAAAACTGAGTGTTTGGGCAATAAACATCATGAATAAACATTCAGAAAATAATGCAGCACACTCTCAATTGCAAAACATTTCAGAAATCATGATGATGAGGGAAAATATTTACAGTTATTCTCAGGATTCATTAATGATTTTAAGTGATCAGGAGTTTGGATTTATGTGTTATTAACACCAATAAATAATTAAAAAAACAGTTTATCTATCTATTTATATCTATATTCTATCTATCCATCAATTAAGGTGAGATATATTATAGGATAAATAAAGTAAATGAATAAATATGAAAAAAATTTAAAGGAATGAAAGATTGTACAAAGATGTAAAAAGTCTCCAGGCCAACACAATTTGGTTTGATACATGATCCTTTTATTTTACATTTTAATAATGCATCTCACAGTCAAAACCATTCTTTACTCCTCTCCTTGGGGAAATATGCGAAGACATGCAGTTCCACACCGAACTGTCCCACTGGATGGTTTCTATTTCAATGCTATCAACTTCTATTCTCTCCAATCATTTTTCTTTTATTCTCAGTTTCCATTGTTTCCAGTAATTCACTTGAGTGATCTGAGCACCGCTGAGAACAACTATGGGAAATCTCTCTGCCTGCCGGCTTTGTTGAGAATGGCTTTTTGTGAAGGAAGTTATTTCTGACTCTATAGACAATTAATAAATAAATGGAATGAAATTAAATTATCATTATCTCACACAATCACATTGATAAGAAAGTACAATTTTATTTTTTGCTGTACAGAAATGCCCTTAAATCATATCTGGTAACCTTGATCACCAGTACTATGTTTGATAACAATGCTTGCTATTTTCCAATGTGGAAGAGCAGAGGAGGCATCAGGGAAAGTCATCTCTGTTTACTCAGAGCCCAACTTCCTACTGGTCAGCTATCCTGCGATGACCTCATTTTTTGTTTCTTTGTCAGTAGCTAATCTACAATATAATTTATTGCTCACAATTACAACTATATAAGGTATTGCATTCAGTACGGTGTGTGAATAACTTCATAGGAAAAAACCCCAAAAGTTGGAAGGTTAATTTGGTTGTCTAAGCAGTTATACTTCAAATATATGAATAACATTTCCTGGATTGGTATTGTTATCATCATGACCATTAACATCATAATCTTCACCATTGTTAGTGCTGACCATATTTTATTATTTTTAGAACTGTAAGTATATGATATCACAGTGATAGATTTACTTAATTGAGTCATCCTAATAAGTCAAATCTGATTTTTGGAATTAGTATAGATGACCAGATCAGTTAGACTGGCCATAAATAGACTAACTGATGTCTTGTGCCATTGTCATGCTGATTGTACTGCTGTGCTATTGCTTTCAGCTGACCAACCTTCCAAATAACCTTGAAACCTTCCATCTAGCATCTATTTGTGAATTAGTGTTTTAGTCAGTTAGGGCTTCTATAACAAAGTATCATAGACTGGTGCCTTATACACAACAGAAACTTTTTCTCACAATTCTGGAGGCTGGAAGTCTGGGATAAAGGTGCCAGCAGTTTTGGGCTCTGGTGAGGGCCCTCTCCTAGTTGTAGACTGTTGTCTTCTCATTGCATCCTCACATGGTAAAGAGGGGACAAGAGACCTCTCTAGGGTCCCCTTTATAGGGCACTAATCTCATTCATAAGGGTTCCACCCTCATGACCTAATTACCTCCAAAGGCCCCATCTCTTAATGCCATCATATCAGGGGTTAGGATTTCAACATATAAATAAATTTTGGGGGACACAAACATTCAGTCCATAACAACCAGCTACGTGTGTAAGTGGTCTTAGAATAAATAATAGGCCTCTGGATCCTTGGTGCTGGAATGATTCTATATGTTACTCAGTCTATCTCTCCACAGCTTTTGTGAGTATGTCTTTGTCTCATGGACATTGCCAACGTACCACCAGCTCTAGGAGTATCTTATCTGTTCATCTACTGACAGATCAGCTCTTGGGAATAAATGTTTCATTTTGCTATCACCTTGTATTTGAACAAATTAAAAATAAATTCTTGACATGTAAGTTTTTCAAACATACCACTTATTTGTTTGATTTACTTGGTCAGTGGAAATGGAGAAAAAGTGCATGATTAGGTCAGTGTTCCTTGGTTTAAAGGAGTCAACTATTTAATAAAAATTATAATAGATATGTTTATTAGCACTTCCTCTCTGACAGGTATTAGGGCATTTACAGGCACTAATTCATTTAATCTTTTCACAACTCTTATTTTATTATTTTCCCTACTTTACAGAAGAAGTTGCTGAGACAGATAAGTTTAAGTAAATTGCCAAAGGCACAAGGTTAAAAAATAGTAAATCCCAAATTTGAACTCAGTTTATCTTGCTTCAAAGTTTATGCTCATACATGTTACACTACCCCAGGATTTATCTTTTCCCTCTTTAAAAATCTTCCCAAATACAATGAGATTTTTGCCTCATTATGGTTTGAAATTTATATTTGTATCTTGTTTATAACTCCAGTATTGTAAAACCTTAAAATTTGCATGAGGTGGATGATGAAAGAGGAAATTTTAAATTAATAAAGGAGAATTTACTGCCTCCCTTTACCTTGTAGTCTATCTGAAGAGAACTTGAGAAGAAAGCAATTAATGCATGGTTTTCTTTGTGGGAAAAAAAATGATAAATATGTAAAAAGGGTTGAAAGTGAACAGAAGAGTCCAGAGGTAGCTGAAGTATGTGAATAAGAGGAGCGGAGGAGAAGGATTTTTAAGTTTTCTTTTTTCCGTCATTATAAATGTAATCTTATTTTTAACATTCTCTTGAGATTACATTAAAAATCGAACTAATTTTTAATTATTTTTAGAAACCAAACTGAGAAACCATTCAGTCTCAGGACACAACTGACACTGAAGTTATAAAAAGAAGGGCCTAAATAATATGTTTTACAAATATTTTTAAATATTACTACAACTGCTAATAATAAATATAATCATAGCAAATTTCTTTTGTCTAAAATTTGGTTTAGCTCATATTTTAATTTTCCTTATTTTATTTAGTCTTCACAGATATTCTGTATTGTTAGTGTTAAACCATCTCCTCAATGTTCTCTTTTATGTTTCTTTATCATTTTTATTTATTAACATTTTAAATTTATTACTTTTGACTAATTATAATTGTATATAATTATGGGGTACACATAAGTTTATCTGTATATTCTTGTAGTTCATTGAACTTATGTGATGTTATGATATATGTATACAGTGTGGAATGATTAAATCAAACTAAGTAACATTTTTATCACTTCAAATACTTACCATTTATTCCTTCTGTGTAACTGCAACTATGTACCCTCTGGCCAACATCACACCATTCCTTGCATTCCAGCCTCTGATAACCACCATTCTCTCTGCTTTTATGAGTTCACTTGTCTTAGACTTCTACTCTTTCCTAACCTTTAAGGTTTCTGCTGAAAAATCCACTGTCAACTGTATTGGGATTTCCTTCCATGTCAAATATTTCTTATTTCTTGCTGCTTTCAGAATTTTTTCTTTGTTTTTGACTTTTGATTATTATGTGCATGGTGAATTCCTCTTTGGGTTAAATTTGATTTGGTATCTCTGCCCTTCCTGCTCCTGGATATTAGCATCTCTCCATAGATTTGGGAAATTTTCAGCAGTTACTTTTTAAATATACTTTCTTGTTCTTTTACTTCCACTTCTTCAAAAATTCCTAATATGTGAATATTAGGTCTCTTAATAATGTCCCATAATTCTCCTAGGCTTTTTTATTCTTTTATATTCCTTTTTATTTTTGCTCCTCTTACTGAATAATTGCAAATGTTCTGTCTTCAATGTCACTGATTCTTTGTTCTGCTTGATCAAGAACTGCTGATGATGCTTTCTATTGAATTTTTTAGTTCAGTCACTGTGTTCTTCATTTCCAGGATTTCTATTTGGCTTTTTAATTTTTTTCTATTTTGTATGACACTTGTTTTGATTGTGTATTGTTTTCCAAGTTTCATTTAATTTTCTATTCATATATTCTTGCATTTTATTGAACTCTTAAAAGGACTTCTGAATTTGTTGTTAGTTACTTCATAGATCTCCATTTCTTTAGGGTCCATTGTTGGAGCTTTATGAGTTTCTGTTGGAAGTGTCATGATTCTCTGATTATTTGCAATCCTTGAGTTCTTAGATTGGTGTGCACACATTTGATGAGGCAGTCACCTCTTCTGGCATTACTGGTATTCTTTGGTGGGGATATACCTTCACTATTAAGTCTAGTGTGATTCTGGATGGGCCAGCTGGTAATGACACTGGGCAGACAGAGAATGCTTTCATTTTTCTAGCTTTTTGGGCCACTGCCTTTACTCAGAGGTTAGATGAGGCTGTTAACTGGGCTCCACTGTCTAGTGAGACCACTGGCTGGGTTCTGCAGTCAGGTACAGCTGCTGGCTAGGTGCTGAAATTGTGTTTGATTGAGCAAGGACACAGGGTGTATTCTTTTACTGGGCAGTATTTCTGTTTGAGTTCTGCAGTTTGGGCAGGACTGCAGGATGGGTTGAGAGATTTGGCAGAGTTGCTGCTCAGGATGGCCAGGACCAGCTGCTACAGTTAGTAGAAATGCATGGTTAGGGTTTACCTCCTGCCTGGGTAGAGACTTTGAATGGGTTTCAAGGCTGAGCCAAGCTGCTGTTTGAAAACCTGGATGGCACAAGTCTAGCCCCTGAGCTTCCTTGAAAGGCACTGAGGTGGGCGTTTCCCTCTCTGGATGGGGTCTTAGGGTGGGCTTTAGGTTGAGTGAAGCAACTGTTTGAACAACCAGTGGCACAGGTTTTCTGCACTTAGCAGAAAAGCACCATTATGGGCATTCCCCTCCATGGGCAGGGTCTTGGGGGTGGGTTTGAGGTTGAGCTGAGCTACCATTAAATGCCTGGGTGGCGCAAGTCTAGCCCTTGCACTTTGCTGAAATATTCTGTGGTGGGCATCTCTCTCCATGGGTAGCGTCTTAGGAAAAGGTCTGAGACTAGGGTTGAAGACCGGCCATTTAGGGATTCCAGCCAGATTGAACTTTCCTCAGTTCTCAGACTGCCCATCTCAGCTTTGCAGGTAAGCAACACTGCTGGTACCTCCAATCAGGCATCACTGCTGGTAGTAACACAGAGATACCATGAAGACACTAAGATCCACATGCTGGTCACTTTGAGCAATGCCTCCTTTCTTTGTTTCTATCTCACTCCAGGTGGTCTAGCCATGCCATTAACCCCTGTGTTCCCCATGAGGTGAGACTGAAGTGGGCTTCCTGAAAGGCATCTTGGAATGCTAGGGAAGATGGATGTCTGCCTCTGGTTCTCTTTTCCCACTTCAGAAACTGTGTGCCCAGTGGAATTCTCTCTGTGTGGTTCTGTGCCAACTTTGGGGTGGGGTGGGGGATGTGGTCAAACTGTGACCTTTCTTCTTACATTTTTAATGCTAAAATTTACATTTTTATTTGGTTCTGTAGTTCACGTGGGTGTCTCTGGCTTATTTCCAAGTTTAGGGTTTTCGTCAGGTGTTCTTGTCTATGGATATTTGCTGGCTGAACTTTTGTCAGGACCAGAGGAGTAGAAGCCTAGGACCTCCTATTTTACCATCATACTAACATCATTCTCACCCATGACCTTTTTTCAGACCATGGCACATCCCATAACTGCTTAGTTCATTGCAACATCATTAGTTATTAATGTAAAAATTGAAAACATTGATGCTATTACTGTATAAGAAGAAAAATATTTGCCTTCTCCTTTTTTTCTTTCTTCCTTTTTTCCTTTCTTCCTTAATTAGAATGTGCTGTACTCCAGACTATCATTTTTTTTACATTGCACTGAATCATTTGCATAATTAGCATTCTTTTTGTGCTAGAACGGTAGTCAAGAGTAGCAAACAGTGTTTCACTGAAATAATATTATACTGATTCATTCATGCAAATAGCATTGCAGTCCAGAGTGGTGAACACAGTATTTTATAGAAGCAACACTATACTAATTCATTTACACAACTAGCACTTTTAGAAACATCTTTTACACATTTGTCTTTAGAGAGTATTTACCATGGCAGGCAAACTTTTAAAAAAAGTTTATCTGTAATTATTTCAATAATCCTGCAAGATAGATGTAATTATTGTTATTGTGTCAATGAGGAAATTAAGACTCAAAGAGTTCAAATGTCTCACGTAAAACAAATCCTACTTCCACTTCTGGAAATATAAAGTAGGTGTACTTTTTTCCTCCCACTAAGTAAAAGTAAAATTCCTCGCCATTATATATCAAATAACATTAAGTAAGAAAACTGAAAGGTGGTGAGAAGAAGGCAGGCCACTGCCAACTTTGGAACTCGAGAACCAACATGGTAGTAAGTTCCCTGTGTTTTTGTTGGTTCATGTACCTCAGACTTGCAGTTGATGATGAAGGCAACTGGCAAATGCCAATATGCCTAAACAAAAATAGCCCAAAGAAAAACCTGTGCATTTAGGTCAGAGGACCAGGAAAGGGGCAGCATAGCAAGACAAAAATCTTAGACAACTGCTCTACTTTACTTTATCCAAATACTATAAACAACAACAACAACAAACAAACAAACAAACAAGAAAACCCAAACAACAAAAACAAACAAAACACATGGCCTCATCCCCACCCATGCCAGCAAAGGTGGGGTGAAAAGCTTAGGCTTCAGTCCTTGCCCCCCTGTAATGAGGTGCTCCAATCTCCCTACCAGGGTAATGTCACGTAGTTCTGAATAATGAAACTGACCTTCATCCCTATCTGGTAATAATGACGCACTCCACCCTCTTTCCACTGGGGTGGTTGTTTTACTCCGTTTTGTGTTGCTGTAACAGAAAAACCTGAGGCTGGGTAACTTATAAGGAAGAGAGGTTTATTTGGCTTATGACTCTGGGACAGCTGCATCTGGCATGGGCCTCAGGCTGCTTCTACTCATGGCGGAAAGTGGCAGGCAGCTGGTAGGTACAAGCAGATCACATGGTGACAGGAAGCAAGAGAGAGAGACAGAAGGTGCCAGGGTCTTTTTAAGCAACGAGCTCTCACGAGAACTAATAGAGCGAGAACTCACTCATTAATCCCCTCTCCCCCAGAGAGAGCATTAATCCATCCATGAGGGGTCTGTCCCCATGATTCAATCAGTTTCCAACACCGCCACATTGGGGATCAAATTTCCACATGAGTTTTGGAGGGGACAACACATCCAAACTCCATCAGTGGTGTAAGGGGATGCCCAGTGAAGAGTCAGGGCTTTCTACCACCACACAGCAATAATGAGGCTACCCCTTATCCCAGTGGTGTCAATGAAGACCATGTGGGGAGAAATAGCAAGGCATTCCTATCCCTTCCAGCTAAGGAGGTAGCAGTTGAGGCATTGTGTGGAGCTGGAACTCCCACACTCACCCAACCGTAATGAAGAATACACAGCTGAGTGTCCACAGAGGCCAAATGAAGAAACTAAACTACTCCACTGGGGAGAAATGAGGTGGTGCCCATATTCCCCTACCATGATTTCTATCCAGTTGTGTCTTCAATTCTTTTTGGCTTTTAAACTCAGGAGTTGCACTGTGGTGTGTATGACAGACTTTAAGCATTGCTCTCTAAATTGGGGTATATTTACCCTGGGGGATATGCAAAATGATTTATTGGGACCCACAATTAAAGTATTAGAACTTCTATTAGTATTTGGTTATCACATCCTTTTAAATGTCTACAGTTTGTTAGTAGAATAAATTATATATTCATATATATATATATATATATATGAAATGCTACACGTATATCCTTAGTATATAAAAACATATATCAAGGACATACGGGAAAGTTTTTTACTGTCTAGGTACATTATGTTAGTGTTTGGAGACAAGTGTTTTAAACCTTTAACATGTAAAATCCTTTCTGACCTGAAGGTTGAGCCTCTCTAAAAATGGGCTGATGACTAGGGTTTAGGATGAGTACTCAGGAGAGTGAAAAGGGTATGTGCAAAGGGAGATTTGGGAGGTGCAGGTGACAAATATGGTTTTGCCTATGATTAGTCTGGTGGGATACAGGGACATACCTAGGTAATCATTTACTCTTTACTAACTAATAGTAAAGAGTACAAGTTTCAACAATGGCTTTAAAATTTAATTATTTTAAGCACTCAGGCATAGGGAGAAGAGTGGCAAAGTGTATTTGTCCCACTTGAAGTGGGATGCATCTGAAGGACCAGAAGTTGCCTACCTTGGGGGAAACCAAATGGGCTAAGGTGACAGGAAGTAGGACATCAACAAGGTTTGCTGTAGCATCCAAGTCTGACATCTAACCAGATATGATGCAGGCTATAAAGATGATTCTAAAACTGCTAAAGTTGGATTACTTCAATGAATGCCTAATGTCTCTAAGCCCAAAGGGATCACTCTTGAGTGACATTTAATCTGTGATATTAACACATCCAAAGAAAGAATGATTCAGGTGGAGAAAGTGGAAAGCCTAGAAAAGTGAGATTTAAAATATGAAGATTTGCCTGATTATTTAATGTGTAGTGTTCCACTAAAAAAGATTCTAGATTTGGAAAATAATGATAATAATAAAAAAACAAACTTGTTAAGTTAGCTTTCTTAGAATTTAAATGTAATACCACCACACCACCACCACCCCCTGCCCTGGATCCTCCATTTCACACTTATCAAGCAACCTGCTATTGAAAAAAATTGGATTTTGCTAATAAGAGCCTCAAAGTAGTTGATCATTACTCTGTGCCAAACACTGTTCTGGGTGCTTTATATGTATTAGTTCATTTAAGTCTTACAAGGCACTCTGAAATGGAAGCCATTATTGGCCCCATTGTACAAATGAAGGAACTTGATCACACAGAGACTAAGAACCTTGCTTAAGATCAAATTGCTAGTAAGCGGCAGAGCTGGAATTCACACTGTGGCAGTCACAACTCCAAGTCTGGGTTCATAACCATTTTGAAACACAGCCTTGTTGAATCTTGGACAAGAGTAGCCTTGGAAGAGAGTGTGAGTACTTAATCACTTGAGTAATATGAATGCCATTCTAAATTAATGAAAGGTCAATGAGCTATTATGGTGAGAGTTACATAGATCAGTCTCTGCAAAGTAAGGTAGCAGAACTTCAACACAGAATGACTGATCTCTATAGGTTACTAAGAGTGTCTAATCTTTTGACTTGAATTAAAGGAACTGTAGGGGAGACTACCTTTACAATCCCTCCCTACTCCCCATGACATCATCATCAGGATCATCTGACCAACAATTCAGCCTCTATTCATGGGAACTTCATTAGAAATGATAATGCAAATATGACCTATAAATATGTTTTCTATAGGAGATGTTTTCTATAGGGCTTTTTTCAGAAACTTGAGTGTGCAATTTTCTTTTATGTGAACCCATTTATTTCTTTGTTTATTCTGAGTCTTGGGCCAAACAATTTTATCTGCTGCCTCTGAGAACTCAAGATTGGCTCTTTTTTTTTTTTTTTTTTAATAATCAAGTGGTTAATAGAGTTACACTGTAAAAAACAATAGCAGGATTTTCATTTTGTTTTTGTTTTGACCATATGTTGGACTCAAAAATGTTTTAAAAAGTAGAGTTGATTATTTGCTAAGCTCCTGATTGTGCTGGGCCAGTTCTGTCTGGGAAATTACTCCTGAGAGTCAGTTTGTGTCAATTCCTACAGGCAGGAACAGCTGCTAAGCTATTTTCTTTTTGGCATTTACAAAAATAGCTTTCGAATTGTTGCTGTAGTAGTTTTGAAAGTTACATATTCTCTCTCTACTCCCTTCTTTCTCCAAAATCTGCTCTCAGGTGATCGCAGCACCATGGGCCATGCAATGTTTTCTTGTAGCTCTTGAACTTCCTTCTGGTTGGGATGAGCAACTGGAGACCTGAAGTCATCAATAGGCAAATCCATTAAAACAACTAAAGCCAAAGAGACAGGGCTGAAACCTCACCCATCTTACCTGCTGAACTTCCAACCTAGTCTATCCATCTAGCTTTCCAACTGTCTTCCCATTTCACACATACTTACCTAGAAAGTTTTCATACTGGGTATAACTCAGTTCAACTAGCTTTCCTTGATACTTTCTCTTGCCTACCTATCTAGTCATTTCTTTCTTGATTCCTCTGGTAATTGAACTTTGCCTTATTATACTGCCTTTTAAAATCAATCAGACCAATTAACCTGTTCTACCAGTTCTGACTGCTGCCACTAATTTCTTTCTTGGCCTCACAATGATGGCTTCTCTGCCTCTTGTATTATCAAAGAAATAGTTTCCCACTACTTTCCTTTACCAAACTCAGTAAACAAAGCAGAATTTAAGAAAAGAAGGAAGGAAAGAGGGAAGGAAGGTAGGAAGGAAGAAAGAAAGGAAGAAAGGAAAAAAGAAAGGCATAAGGCAATCAATACCTTATCAAAAATTCAGCTGCTTTTCAAATGTTTCTTCCTACCTTTTCTCTACATAATATAGATAAAGGCCATTTACTAATGCCCATCAAAGAGAATACATAAAATTAAATAAATAATACTTTGTATAGTTTTCTAGCCTTTTTTTTTTGTTGTTGATGGATAATTGTAAGACCTAATGTGTTGATCATAGGTATTTGTCTCTGGATGTAGTGACCATATCTGCAACAATACTGAGAAAATAAAATATAATCATAGAGACTCAAATTTGTGTAGAGACTATAAGGTCTTCAATTAATGGTAGTTAAAATAAATGGTAATTCTCAATGTTGGAAGGTTAGTCTGACCCTAATTTATGAATTTGCTATTTGGCTCCCTCTTTTGGGTTATTATTTTATATTAATATGTGGAAGCACAGGTAGAATAATATGGTTATGTAATATCACCTTTTCCAGAAGCTTGAGACAATTTTAGGATAATACGAGCTTCATCATCATACCTTTTGCATAAAGTTGGATAAAACTAATTTTATTTTCTTTTTCTAGAAATAAGGAAATAAAAGCAAACATTATATGAGTTCACAATATCTGAATACCAGTGCTACAAATTGCTCTCCTTTAGAGTATATTTCTTACCATTAAAAGATGCCATGATTTTAAAGACCAAATGTGGTCAGGAAAACAAATTTATTGAGGTATTTATGATGGCAAATGCACAGGAAATAAGTTTATAGGAACTGAGTCAATTAAAAGTAAGTTTGCTGGGCTGGCCCGGTGGCGCACTGGATAGTGCGCCGCTTGGGAAGCGCGGCGGCGCTCCCGCCCGAGGGTTTGGATCCCACATACAGACCGGTTCCCGCTCACTGGCTGAGTGAGGCGTGGGAGCAGCACCGAGGGTTGCGATCCCGTTGCCGGTCCCGGTCCGGTACGGGGGCGACACTGAGGGTTGCGATCCATTACCGGACATGGAAAAAGACAAAAAAAAAAAAAAAAAAGTAAGTTTGCTGAAGGGTTGTGTACTTTCAAACTTCAGCACTGGGATTCATTGATACATAAATTGTCTTCAAAGTTTGCTCTCTTCTCCTGTATCCTGTTGCATTTCCAGGGACTTCAAAAGTGATGTTCAGCCCAGAACTATCTTAGAGCAGGATTCTTATTCAGAAAATATCCCTCATTCTTTCCCTTAAGTAGAGCACAAATCCTTATATATTCTGAATGTAACTACTAAAGATTAGTCTTCCCATTGGAAATTTTCTGCTAAGCTTATGTTGTGTCTATTTCCTAGATATGTATGTTGTTTTACAAGGAACAGATTCTTATAAATCAGGATCTGTGAAAGGTGTTGTATTAATACATTTGTTTGCTTATAACAAAATACTTGGAACTGAGTATTTTATAAAGAAAAACTACATTTATTGCTTACAGCTTCTGAGGCTGGGAAGTTCAAAGTCCATCTGATGGTGGCTACAGTGACCCAGGGCTCTCACATTACAAGATGGTGGAAGCAGAAAAAGAGAAATACAGACTCTCCTCTTTTAAAAGCCTTAGAACCACACCCCTGACCAACATTTTTAATCCATTCACTACTGCATGATCCTACAATCCAATCACCTCTTCAAGGCTCCACCTTTCAACTACCATAACAGGATTTCCCACCCTCTTAACAGTCAAAGTGGGGGTTAAGTTTCTATTACATAAAACTTGGGGAACACAGTTTAAGCTCCAATGAGTTCTGGGGGGATATAACTCAATCCAATACAGGTGTATAAGGTGAAAAATTAAAAACATGAGAGCTTTGGGGGATTTTAAATAAAAACAAATAAATAACCCACATGATAAACATAAGACTTGAAACTATAAAACTCCTAAAAGAAAAGATAGGGGGAACACTTCAGAAAGTAGGACTGGGCAAAGGCTTTATGAATAAGACCCCCAAAGCACAGTTGACTAAAGAAAACACTAAACCAGTGGGATTATACCAAACTAAGAACCTTCTGCATAGCAAAAGAAACAATTACCAGAGCAAAAAGACAGCCTACAGAATGAGAGAAAGTATTTTCAAACCATGCATCTGATAAGGGATTAGAATTCAGAATACACAAGGAACTCAAACAGCTTAACAGTAAAACAAAAAACAACTAACACTATTTAAAAAGGGGCAAAGAAGCTGAATAGCCATTTCTGAAAGGAAGATATAAGAATGACATACAGACACCTGAAAAAATGTTCAGTATTACTCAGCATCAGGGTTATGCAAGTCAAAACCACATTGTGGTATCATCTCATCTCGGTTAGATTGGCTATTACCAAAAAGACAGAGAATAACAAATGCTGGTGAGGATGCAGAGAAAAGGAAACCCTCTTACATTGTTGGTGGGACTGTAAATAAGTGCAGCCACTATGGAAAACAGTATGGAGTTTCCTCAACTACAGATAAAACTGCCATACAACCCAGCAATCCCACTACTGGGTATATATCCAAAGGAATGGAAATCATCATGTCAAAGGGATACCTCCACTCCCATGTTTATCTTAGCTTTACTTACAATAGCCAGGAGTTGGAACCAACCTAAATATCCTTTAGTGGATGAATGGTTAAGGAAAATGTGAGATATATACATGATGGAATACTACTCTGCCATAAAATGGAATGAAATTCCACCATTCTCAGCTCTATGTATAAACTTAGAGAAAATCATGTTAAGTGAAATAAGCCAGGCACAGAAAGAGATATATCACATATCCTCTCTCATAAGTGGGAATTAAAAAAAAATAAACAAGTAAAATATTTTAAAAGAAAGAAAGATACAACAATCACAATAATATGTTGAACTTTCAATAAGAGAGAACAGAACTGAGGTTACCAGAGGTGGGACAAGGAGAGAGGTGGGGAAGAAATTGGCAAATTTAGTGAGAAATTGGTAAAGGGCCACAAAAAATGATTACATTGTGTAATATTGAATATACTAATTATTCTGATTGGAGCATCACATATTGCACAGCAGTATTGATATTCAATGCAGTACCCCTAAGATATGTACAATCAACTATGTTACAATAAAAATAAATAAACGTACCCATCACCTCCAGAAGTTATGTCCTTTTTCTTTCTTTTTATGTGGAGTTTTTTGTTTATCAGTTATATTTCAATAAAACTGCAGGGGAAAGAAGCCAAATCACCTCATTGGGCTTACAATGCATGCTTTCTTTCTTTTCTTTTTTTTTTTCGTTAAATTTTTATTTTGTCAATATACAATGTATATGATTATTATGGCCCATCACCAACACCTCCCTCCCTCCTCCCTTACACCCCTCCCCCCCAAGAATGTCCTTTCCATTGGAAATCATCAAGTCGAAGGTATACCTGTACCCCAATGTTCATTGCAGCACTCTTTACAATAGCCAAGAGTTGGAATCAGTACAATGCATGCTTTCTAAACTGTGGCCAACAGAAGCTTTATACACTGGTTCTAGAAAGTGATTCTCTGCTCAGTCATATTCAGGGCTGTGATAAATTATGTTAATTCCAAATGAATCATGCTTCCTGTTATATTCTTGTTCTATAATCATGATGGCTTGGGCATGTAACTTGATTTGACCAATGGGTCACCAGCAAATATGAACACCAGTAGAGGCTTGTGCATGTGCATTGTGGATTCCTTCATGAAGCCCAGGATGCCCAAGATAGCATGCTGGATAGACCGGGTAGTGAAAAACCAAAGCACCCTGGCCAATTGTGTCAGCCAACTGCCAGCCATTAAGAGTGTGGCCATCTGGGACCAGCCAGCCATCAGCTGACCTGCCAACTGACTACAACTGCATGAAAGAGTCAAGTCAACACAACATGAAACAAAGACAGACTTTTCCACCCAAGCTCTGCCTAAATTGCCAACCCAAACAATTGTAAGCAAGTAAACGGTTCTTGTTTTAAGCCACTAAGTTTTGGAGTGGGTTGTTTTACAGTACTAGATAAATAAGCTGTGTCTGTTTCTCCAAAACTGGGTAAGATGTTGGGTAAATTACATTCTCTGAGACTGAATTGGCTAATCAGTAAAACAGGAATAATATTAACAGTTTTCTTTTTACCTTCGTTAAAATTACAGAGGTCATTTAGTTTATTTATTTTTCTTTCCAGCTGCAGAGACAGAAATTTTTGAGGTTAATGACTTGCTTAGAATCATGAGAATACTAGTTGGCAGAAACTGAATTAGCCTCCTTTGTATAAATAATAACGAGTTTACTTTTAAATTCTATGGGATAAGAAGAGGATATTTCACATTTCAAAATAAAAGCAAAAAAATAAAATACCCACAATTGAATCAACAACAAGGGATGAAGATTAATACCAGAAAAATGTAAAACTTTATTGGAAGACATAAAAGAATACTGCAATAAATCGAGAGGCATGCCAGTTTCCTGGAAAGACATGATATTGTTAAGATGTTAATTATGTCCAAATTTACACATGTAATTTCAATCAGCATTCTATTATTTTTTTTGTTAGAACCTGAAAAGCTGATACTACAGCTTATCCAAAAGAACAATGTATAAAAATAATGTGAAAAATAGCCAAGAACAGTGGCTAGAAATTAGAACAAGAATTTTGTGGAAACGATAAAAGCATTGGGGAAATACACTGTGAATCTGATGTAATTGAAATAACATGGTTCTGGCATCCTCACTTTTAGATAACATTCTTTCTTCCTGTTTCATTGAGAAAATAGAAGCAAGTAGAAGGGAATATCTATATCCTCTTAGCACTATGTATGTCAGCCTAACTACGTCTCATCCAGATTTTTTTCTCCTCTCCTATCACTGTTGACAAACACTTCATGTTCATATATTGTACAGAACCCTTTACTTTATAGTGGATCCCATCACTATTTTTTTCTGTTCAAAGAGTTTGATTTAACAATTCTGCTTTCTCTTTTGCTGCATCCATTTTTTCCTGCTCCACTGATTATCTATTGGAATACGATCACACTATCATTTTTCTTGGCTTAAAAAAAAAAAAAGAATACTCCTTTGGCCCTTTATTCTCTTTTAGTTTCTACCCCATTTCTCTTTCCCTTTTACAGAAAAACACCTTTAAATAATTTCTGTTATCACTGACTCCATTTCTCTTTTCATTCTCTCTAGAAATCACTCCAGTTTTTGGTATCTACCACTCTATCGAAATAGCTCTTTTCTAGTACATGAAGGACTTCCCTGTTGTGCAAGACAATAATCAGTTCTTGGCCTTCATGTTACTCAATGTTTCAGCAGTCTGTAACACAGAAGATCATTCTTACTTTTTCAGAACACTTTCTTCATCTGTTTTTTTAGAAATCATGTTATCTTCATGATCTTCATCTAGTTTCATAGCTTTAAACAATATCTATACATTTATTAATTTCAAAGTATATCTGCAGCCCAACATCTCACTCAACTTCAGATTTATCTTTCTATCCATCTATTCAATATATGCAGTTGGATGTCTAACAGACATCTCAGACTTAAGCTCCAACCTAAGCTCTTGAATCTTGACACTGCAAACATATTCCTCCCACAGTCTGCTTTATCTAAACAAGTGGTAACTGCATTCTTGTAGTTTCTTAGACCCAACATTATGATATCCTCCTCTGTTTTCCTCATTCCTCATATCAGCAAATCCTGTTAGTTTTATTTTGAAAACATTTATAGAAATGCCTCCAACACTATCACTCTCATTCAATTCACCATTGGTTCTCTCATGGATTATTGCAATCACCTTTTAAATAGTCCTACTTCTTCATACCTCCCACAGAGGTGAACTATAACCATGATTAAATTAAAATATCCACACTAAAGGAGTTATCTAATAATCAATTTGGCTAATGTCATTTTTCTTGAGGCACAGTAAAAAGAACACTGATTTTGGAATTCTCAGGTGTGAATTCAAATTCAGATTTTAGGATTTACCTTCAGTACAACTATGAGTAAATCATGAACATTTTCAGCCATTGCTTATTCTTTCATAATATACGAATGTGATATGCTCTCTCTACCCCACAGACATCTTTTTATTTGTTTCAGATAGGAAACATTGAAAGTAATATTTTATTTTAATTTATCAATATACAAAGTAGTTGATTTTCGTGTCCCTTTACCAATTCCTCCTTTCCCCTTCCCCCCCATCAATATCATACCTGTTCACATGTCTTAATAAGTTCAAGGAATTGTGATTGTTGTGTCTTCTTTCTCGCCAACCCATTTGTTTGTGTATTCATTTATTTACTTTTAGCTCCCACAAATAAGTGAAAACGTATGGTATTTCTCTTTTTGTGCCTGACTTATTTCACTTAGTATAATTTTTTCTAAGTCCATACATGTTGCTGCAATTGCAGTATTTCATTCTTCATTTTAGCACAGTAGTATTCCATTTCATAGATATACCACAGTTTCCTCATCCACTCATCTGCTGATGGACATTTGGGCTGGTTCCAACTCTTGGCTATTGTAAATAGTGCTGCAATAAACATTGGAGTACAGGTATACCTTCTGCATGATGATTTCCATTCCTCTGGGTATATTCCCAGCAGTGGAATAGCTGGGTCATATGGTAGATCTATCTGTAATTGTTTGAGAAACCTCCGAACTATTTTCCATAAAGGCTGCACCATTTTGCGGTCCCACCAACAGAACAGGAGAGTCCCTTTTTCTCTGCAACCTCGTCAGCATTTATCATTCTCAGTCTTTTGGATATTAGCCATCCTAACTGGAGTCAGATGGTATCTCGAAGTGGTTTCGACTTTCATTTCCTGAATGCTGAGTGATGTTGAGCATTTTTTCACGTATCTGTTTGGCCGTTCATATATCTTCCTTTGAGAAATGCCTATGCAGTTCTTTTGCCCATTTTTAAATTAGGTTACTTGTTTCTTTGCTGTAAAGTTGTTTGAGTTCCTTGTATATTCTGGATATTAATCCTTTGTCAGATGTATGATTTGCAAATATTTTCTCCCACTCTGTTGGTTGTCTTTTCGCTCTTTTAATTCTCTTTTTTTGCTGTGCAGAAGCTTTTTAGTTTGACATAATCTCATTTGTTTATTTTTCCTTTGGTTGCCTGTGCTTTTGGGTTCATATTCATGAATTCTGTACCCACTCGTACTTCCTGAAATGTTTCCCCTATGTTTTCTTTAAGGAGTTTTATTGTTTCAGGACGTACATTTAATTCTTTAATCCATTTTGAGTTGATTTTGGTATATGTTGAGAGATATGGGTCTAGTTTCATTTTCCTACATATGAATGTCCAGTTTTCTGAACACCATTTACTGAAGAGGCAGTCTCTTCCCCATTCTTTGTAGTATACTATTCTTTGTAGTATAGTTTAAATCAGATAGTGTTATGCTTCTGGCTTTATTATTATTATTATTATTTGCTCAGGATTACTTTGGCTATTCATGGTCTTCTGTTCTTCCATATGCATGTTAGGATCTTTTTTTCTATTTCTGAGAAGAAAGTCATTGGAATTTTGAAGAGGATTGTATAGAAACTGCAGATCAGTTTGGGTAGTATGGATATTTTTACAATTTTAATTCTTCCAATCCAAGAGCATGGGATATCTTTCCATTTTCTTAAGTCCTCTTTAATTTCCCTCAACAGTGGTTTGTAGTTCTCATAGTAGAGATTTTTCACATTTTTGGTTAACTTTATTCCTTGGTGTTTTATTTTTTTGGTGACTATTGTAAATAGGCTAACTCTTGATTTCTTTTTCTGCTAGTTCATTGTTGGAGTATAGAAATGGTAATGATTTTTGTATCCTGCCACATCACTGAAATCATTTAACAACTCTATGAGGGTTTTTTGTAGATTCTGTATGGTGTTCTATATAAATAGGATCATGTCATCTGCAAACAGGGACAGTTTGACTTCATCTTTTCCAATCTGGATGCCCTGTATTTCCTTCTCTTCCCTGATTGCTCTGGCTAGTACTTCCAACACTATGTTGAACAGGAGTGGCAAGAGTGGGCATCCTTGTCTTGTTCCTGTTCTTAAGGGAAAAGCTTTCAACTTTTCCCCATTTAGGATGATATTGGCAGTGGGCTTATCATATATGGCTTTAATTGTGTTGAGATACTTTCCTTCCATACCCAATTTACAGAGAGTCTTTATTATGTGTGAATATTGAATTTTGTCAAATGCTTTTCAACATCTATAGAGATGATCATACTGTTTATGTCCTTGATTTTGTTGATATGGTGTATCACATTTATTGATTTTCATATGTTGAACCAACCTTGCCTCCCTGGGATGAATTCCACTTGATCATGGTGTATAATTTTATGTATGCATTACTGTATTCTATTAGCTAGTATTTTATCAAGGATTTTTGCATCTATATTCATCAAAGATATTGGCCTATAGTTTTCTTTTTTTGTTATATCTTTTTTTGGTTTTGGTATCAGGGTGATGTTTGTCTCATAGTTTGAGTTTGGGAGAATGGTGTATGTTTCAATTTTTTGAAATGGTTTGTAGAGAATTGGTATTAATTCTTCTTTAAAGGTTTGGTAGAATTCTGTAGTGAAGCCATCCTGGGCTTTTCTTTGTTGGGAGTTTGCTGATAACAGCCTCAATCTCTTTGATTGTTTTTGGTCTTTTCAGATTTTCTGTGTCTTCTTTGCTCAGTCATGGTAGTTTGTGTGTGTCCAGAAATTTATCCATTTCCTCCAGATTTTCAAATTTGTTGGCATATAATTTGCTTATAGAAGTCTCTAATGATTACTTGTATTTCTGAGGTTTATTTCCTTTTTATTTCTAATTTTTGCCATTTGTGTCTTCTCTCTTCTTTTTTTAGTTAGCCTTGCTAATAATGGTTTGTCAATTTTATCTATCTGTTCAAAAAACCAACTTTTTATTTCATTGATCTTTTATATCATTTTTGGAGTGTCTATTTCATTTTGTTCTACTCTGATCTTAATTACTTCTTTCCATCTACTAACTTTGGGCTTGTATTGTTATTATTTTTCTAATTCTTTAAGGTGAAGTGTTAAATTGTTTACTTTTCATCTGTCTGTTCTTCTGAAGTTAGTATTTAGTGAGGTAAATTTCCACCTTAGTACTGCTTTTCCAGTATCTCACTGGTTTTGGTCTGATGTGTCATTATTTTCATTAGTTTCAATAAATTTTTTGATTTCCTTTTTAATTACTCCTTGGACACATATGTCATTAAATACAATGTTGTTTAATTTCCATTTATTTTTATAGCTTCCAGAGTTTTGTTTGTTATTGATTTCAGTTTTAATCCATTGTTGTCTGAAAAAGTACATGGAATAATTCCAATTTTTTTGAATTTGTTGAGATGTGCTTTGTTACCTAACCTGTGGTCTATCCTGGAGAATGTTCCATGTGCTGATGAAAAGAATGAGTACTCTGACGTTATTGGATGAAATGTTCTGTAGATATCTGCCAAGTCCAATGCGTCTAACATGTTGTTTAGATCTTGCATTTGTCTGCTGATTTTTTGTTTAGATGTTCTGTCCAATATGGAGAGCAGGGTGTTTAAATCCCTGACTATTACAGTATTAGTGTCTATGTCTTTCTTTAGGTCTAATAGTGTTTCCTTTATAAGTTTGGCTGGTCCAATCTTGGGTACACATATATTTATGACTGTTATGTCTTCTTGTTGGATAGATCCTTTTATCATTATACAGTGGCCTTCTCTATCTATTTTTATGGTTTTTGGTTAAAATTCTATTTTATCTGATGTAAGAATAGCTACTCCAGCTCGTTTTTCTTTTCTGTTTGCATGGTATATCTTTTTCCATCCTTTCACTCTTAGTTTATGTTTGTCTTTACAGGTGAGGTAAGTCTTTCAAGGCAGCATATTGTTGGGTCCTTCTTTTTAATCCATCAGTCAGTCTGTGTCTTTTGAGTGGGGAATTTAATCCTTTTACATTAAGATTTACTATTGAAAGGTGCTGATTTACTCCTGGCATTTTATTGATTTTTTTTTGGGGGGGGATGTTTTAAATTTCTTTTGTTTCTTTCTTTCTGATTTATTGTTTGTCTTCAGTGTTTGTTATTTTCTTGGGATGGTAGATAAACTTTTTTTCTCTTTATTGTTAGCATTTTTATTTTGCTGGTGGGTTTTGTTCTATCTTGAGTATTCAGGGTAGTGATGATTGTTTTTCAGGTACCCAACCAAGTACTCCCTTGAGAATTTCTTGTAAGGCTGATTGTGTGGTAGTGAACTCCACAGTTTTTGCTTGTCTGGGAAATGTACTTTTTGTCCTTCATTTTGGAAGGATAGCCTTTCTGGGTAAAGTACTCTTGGATGGCAATTTTTGTCCTTTAGTATTTTGAATATATCATCCTGCTCTCTTCTGTCTTTTAGGATTTCTGTTAGCCTGACAGGGGCTCCCTTATAGGTGACCTGACACTTCTATCTTGCAGCTTTAGAGATTCTCTCTTTGTCTTTGAGTTTTGCCAGTTTGACTATAACATGTCTTGGAGAGGACCTTTTTGAGTTGAATATGTTTGGGGATCTTTGAGCCTCCTGAATCTGAAGGTCTTTATCTCTCTCTACACCTGGGAAGTTTTCTGTTATTATTCCATTGAATATGTTTTCATTGCCATTTCCTTTTTCCTCCCCTTCTGGAATACCCATGATTTAGATATTTGAGCACTTAAGATTGTCTGTTATCTGTCTTGTATTTTCTTCAATTTTTAAAATTCTTTTTTCTTTTTCCTTTTTTAGTCCACCTGTGTTATTTCAAACAGGCCATCTTCAAGGCCAGAAGTTCTCTCTTCTGATTATTCTAACCTGCTGATTAAGCTCTCTGTTGTGTTTTTTATTTCACTGAATGAATCCTTCAGCTCCACAAGCTCTGCTACATTCTTTTTGGGGCATTGATTTCTTTGTACATTTGGTCTTTCAGGTCCTGTATACTTTTTCTCATTTTGTTGTGTTGTCTGAGTCTTCTTGTATATTATTTAGTTTCCTTACAATTCTTGCTCAAAATTCTTTGTCAGTCATTTCAAGGACTTCCTATTCTATAGGATCTAGATCTTGAGAGTTATTATATTCCTTTGGTGGTGTCATATTTTCTTAGTTTTTTATATTTCTAGTATCTGTCTTTTGGTGTTTAGTCATTGTGGCAGAGGCTTTCAAGGTCCATTCGTTCCACTGTGCTGTCTGCAGCAGTGACAGGGAGTTTTGCTGACACTCAGCTGCGTGTTGCTGCCTAAGGGCCTGGGGTTTGGCAGGTTGGGCGTCTTGGGGGCAGGGACTTGCTTGGCCTGGATCCTCTGATGGGTGTCTGTTTGGTGCTGCTGCCTCAGGGCCTGGGAGTCGATGGGTCAGGCCTCTTGGGGCGGGGACTTACCTGGCCTGGGTCCTGCAGTGGGTGTCAGTTCAGCACTGCTCCCCCATGGAGATCTTGAGAAGATTAAGCAAATATGAAAACACACCTGTGTATGTTAAATTTGTGAAGTGATATCCAAATAAAAAGATGATATTTATAATAATAGTAAATTATTGATAATATAATTATTATGACAACTGGATAGTGGATAAACATTTTATAATTTTTTTTGTCTCATAAAATATGAACAATAATTTTGGATTAATAGAAGCCATACTATCATAAGCACTTCATAGAATTTACTTCACAAAATGAATGGGGGAAGGGGAAGAAGAGTATATCACAGCCACTTTCACTTTAGATGGGTTTGTAAAGATCTATTGGGCCCAAGGAGCAATCTGTACTCTAGTAAATTGGCATTTGAGGGGTGTCACAAATAATAATGTATTACATCTTGCACTACAATGCACAGGTGTCCAAAGGCTATTACAATCCAAGCATTGCACTAAAATTGTGTGAAGGTAATAGCATGGCCACTTTGAGAATGGTACTCAGAAAAGAGCTTTTTAAAAAATCTATTCAGTAAAATCACTGCTACCTTTAGTCCAATAAAACCACAGCAACTCAAGAAATTAAATTCTCTGCTTCCAATTCAGCCACTACTTCTTTAAGTAATAACTGCAGGACAAAATAATTGTATAGCAGAAGGGTGTCTGAAACTTTGGGTTTATTAGATTAAACTCCTGTATAAGGAATTGATTACTGAAACCTGCCTTGAAGCCCTACAAGATCCTGGGCCTCTCCATATTAGGATGCTGTTAGAATGAGTTAAATGAGCCCTTTTTAATAAGAATTTTGGTATGGAAAATTGTTTTATAATACTTAGTTTGCAATATTCTTTAGGTCCCATGCACAGGCATGGTATATTTGATGTGTATCTTTTGTAGACTGTGTCCTTTCATCAGTTCTATGGTAATATTTTTCTCTATTATGTTCAAATGATTAATTATTTAGTTGAAACTTCCCACAAACACAGTTTCAGTTCTGAGTACAAAGGAAATAATAAAGCTGTGATGCTTTCGCTATGCTACACTCAATTATATTCAGCATCATAATTTCTACCTTATGAAAAAGATTTATAAGTTTAAAAATGTTGTTCAGATATTGGGATAGATAATTTCTTTTATGGGCATAAATTAAGGAAACTAAAGATGAGAAAAGGGCATCATAATTATCATTCTTATAAAGTATTTTAGTTTTTACACCAATTTCAATATCCGCTGGGAATTATGGTAGGTGTTGGAGTCATAAAGGTGAGCATGAAAGATGATTTCTTATCTGCTGTATTTTTTAAAATGCTGAGAAATACGGCCTCTTTCTTTCTGAGAGCTCCAGACTCTATTTCCCTCACCTGTTTCTTTGAATTCTTCTTTTCTTCGTCATGCCTACTTTTGAAGGCATGCTTGATTCGAATTTTATTTCAAGTTAACTCTCTTTAATGTGGGGATTTAGTCTAAAGGGCAATTTCAGGTGGTCAGTTTTGAAAGCTCATGGCATCCTGATGACTCCAGCACCTTTAGACATTACTCTTTAATTTTAAAAAATAATTTCTTTCCAGCTTTATTAAGGTACAATTGACAAATAAAAGTTTTATATAGTTAAGATATACAACTCAATGATTTGATATACAAATACATTGTGAAATGATTACTGCATAGTGGCTATAGTTGATAATACTGTATCGTATACTTGAAATTTGCTAAGAGAGAAGTTCTTAAGGTTCTCACCTTGCAATTTCTCTTGAGCTGAAGTTTCAGCCGAGGTTCTCTCTGAGTTGCTGTACTTTTCTCTCTGAGTAGGTAGGAATGTTCAAGGTCCTCTTGCTTCCCCCTTTCTTCCCTTTACTTCCTCCAGCACAGCTGCGGATACCACAGAGCTCTTTTAGTCATTATGGTTTGTCCACAGCTGTTCCTATTTGGGGTTGTGTGTTGCAGATACATTTTCACCTTTTTTTCTTGTTGATATTGTCTGTGGTTTTGGTTTTTCTATTCCAGTTGCTTTTCCTCTTTCTGTGAGTAATTAGGGAGACTCAAAAACTCTGCCACTATTGCCATCTTCCCAGAATTCAAAACATGTATTTTTGAACTTGTCTGGACTTGTAGTGAATCTCTGGAGATGGAATAAAGCTAAGATTTATACACATGCCAGAAGTTATAACTAACAGCACAGCTGGTCTGCACACACAGGACTGGAAACTGTGAATCAGGCAGTTGTTTATCAGTATCAGAATGTTTTTATTCTTGGAAAGCTTTCTTTCAGGCTGTTAAATCTACACTCACTAGCACTCTATAAATATGTATATATACGTATAGACTGCAGACAAAAAAACCCCCAAAACATAATACTTTGGAACTGAGAACCAAAACGGAATGCTACATTACCACCTGTGTCTAATTAAATATTTGTGGTAATTTAATGTAATTAAAAATTAAACAACCATTTGGCAGAGGTAATATATCATATTTCCTATATCAGTTATGTACTTCAATATGCTCTCTTGTCGATTGCTTTAATTTGGATTTGATGTGAACAGCTTCTACTATTGTTTGTTCTAGTTTGTCGACTTTTTACATTTAATATGTCCTCTGCTTGTATCTCTCTTTCCTCTCTTCACCCAGTTAATTCTGTCTCATTCTGGGGTCTTTCCTTGAGTGTCATTTTCTCAGAAAGGCCTCTGCTAACCACTATGTGCTCCAACTCTAGTTAAAATCAGGTTCTCCTCTTATTCTTTGTAATAATGATTAGCTCTTTTGCGGCACCTAGGAAGTATCATTGCTTGCAAAAACAAATGAACAGCAAAGTATGGGGTCCCCTTGTGACTTTTATATTATTTTTTTAACTGTGAGATTTTGAAGAATAAGGTAAAGTTAACCATTTTTAAAGAATATATTATGAGTAACATAACACAGAGTTTCAACCACTTCTTTAGTGTTTTTGTTATATGATTCAATAAATGAGTTTTATTATGGGAATAAGAATCATGGTCCATATCCTATCTTTTGAAGGCCCAGAACATTTGTCATGTAACATTTGGTATTGTTATTATTATTATTAATATTATTTCTGCCCAGTTGCTCTACTACCTTGCTGGGAGCCATTCCCACTTTATTTAAATAACCTGATGCCACTCTAAGCTTAGGACTTGGCAACTAAACCAAGTTTGCACAATCAGAATTTCCTTGCAGGGATATGAAATCAGGATTAAGTGTAGTTGGTCATTTCAACAGAGTAACTGTAAACCCCAGAGACATGGTCAGCCGTGTTCTAGCATGTAGACTTGTAATAAGGAAAAGTGGTAATCTGTGAGCTAGAATTATGATGCAGCCTTAAGGAGAGGCAGAAATGAGAGATGGGAATATTCTGTTGGCATTTGTGTCCTTGGTTATAGTTTACATCTGAGGCCTGACTGCATCTGGGTCCTTGGGCTTCATAACACATTTTTGCATTCTAAAAATGTTTTCTCTCTTTTAGTATAGTCTAATTTAAACTAGCAGGTTTTCGCTAGTTGCAATCTGCATAGACCTAATAAAAACACTAATTATTAGCTACTGAATGAGCACATAATAAAACCTTTAAGGGTTTTAAACTCATGTCCTCTCAGTTGAGGAAATAAGCAGTCACTGTGAAAAGGGAAGAAGGTTCACTCTCCACGGTACTTGATTTTGTTATACAGGATATGCATAACTATTCAGAAGCTGCTGTTCATTGGGCAATTAATACCAGAAATGAACTTGAGATTCATCTAAGTGGTTTAACCATGTCTTCAGCATCTTCCAGATATGTCATCCTCTTAAAATGGCCCAGCTAAGTTTCTTAATACCAGCTGCAGATCTCATCTGAAGCAGTGGCATTAATATAATCGAGACTATGTGGAGCCCACATTTAAATAATTAATACAGTTGTTTAATTTCCTCCTGGCTTATCATGACATTAATAAGAGATGGGGGTTTTAGGAAAGGATTGGGTCTAAATATCAAATAGTTATCTCTACCTCTGGCCATAGAAACCAGCTGGGACAGTAGCTAAAACTAACTATAGGTGGCTTCAAGGAGCTCTTTTGCTTTTGCTGTTATCACAGAAACTCCCTGTGGATATTTTCTCAAGCTAAAGCTACTGATAGAAAATTTGAGCCTGGCTCTGTTATTGGTTCTGTGCTCCAGTGCTTCCAAAAGTTGATTTTCATACCACGCACCTGGAACATGTCAAATCCGAAAGACGGGAAAATTTCTACAACAGACTGGGTTATAAAACTAAGAAATAATTTTCTTTAATGGTCAACTCTAGGTGGAATCGGACTGAGGGATACAGACAAAGATTAAGCCTTGGTAGACCGTAGCTGCTAAGTAAATCAGAGCAGACCAAAGAATGGTAAATAATTCCCCCCAAGTGCCAAAAAAAAAAAAAGATTGTGGAAAAAGTGCCAAATGAACAGGTTATTTTAAGTGGAATTTGTGCCTGTCTCTTTTTGCTAACCCAGAGCTATTCTCAGTTTGCCAGGACTGAGCCACTGCTTTTCACTTGAATTATGTGATAATATAAGCAATATCCTCTTCTACTCTTTTCGTATGCTAGTACTATTATGACATCAATACCAAATGAAAATAAGAAAAAATATTCATGTTTATAAGCTCATTAATAGACTAACTGTGAACAGCTAATTGGTATCAAATTAGGGTCTTGGAGAGACCCATACAACAATCTATGTCAGAACACTTGGACTTAAATGATGAAAAAAATTCAAATAGCCTATTTAACTTCTTGTTGAAATGTAATTGTTTTTGAGGCAGCTCTTCAGTAAATTGAACATGAATCAAAAACAAAAGAAACAAAAAAACAAAAAAATAAAACAAAATAGAAAAAGCAATTTAACCTATTCCGACAATTCCTGTTTTTCAAGTGTTAGTGTCTGTAAGAGTAGTCAAATGTCTTTATTATGTTGATTTTAGTTTTTATTCATTTTCATGTTTTATATTTGACACCTTTCTTGCTATGTTTAGAGTCATTAAGCATGAAGCCTATATGGGTAAAACTGCAATTGCTATGAATTTTCAAGTACTGTCCCTAATTGCTATTTCCATGGCTAATAACACCATAGAAACGATGATAATCATACACACAAAACAAGCAAATTGGACATTTTAACCAGAAGAGTGTAGATTAAAACAGGACTAACGAGGCTTGAGTGGAATGCCTATATTTAAAGAAATGTCTCCTTTTTCTGGAAAGGAGGTTTTTCTTTAAAGGCGTGTTTGTTTGTAATTCTCCATTAGCACTCAATGTCCATATATCATAGCATTTTGCCTACTGTTGGAGCGTAGGGAAACAGTCATAATGAAATTTCATTTCTTCCTAAAAGTCTTGCACATTTAAATCTATGGAAGCAATGAAGCTGATATCATCAAAATATCCACTACTCCTGAAAATTAAATGTTTTTATTGATTTTTGTGAGTAGGCCAAAGTAAGCCTTTTATCATAATTTCTTATGGATTTTCCTCTATCCATGGAAATAAGGCTATTAACACTTAGTCTGACTTTTCTAACTTTGCTGAAATTTGTTTTATAATGTTGCTAGTTTCTTGCCAGTCACTAATTTTAAAGCCTTTTAAATATTTCATTATTCTTTTTGACAGGTGCCAGCTGTTAGGGCAAGATGAGAATTATCATGGCATGTGCAGAATTGGAAAACCTTATTTTTCAGTGTATGTTTCTTTCTTTTTTTTTTCTGACCGGTAAGGCGATCGCAACCCTCGGCACGGTGTGGTCTGCACCACGCTCAGCCAGTGAGCGCACTGGCCATCCCTATATAGGATTCGAACCCACGGCCTCGGCGCTACCAGCACTGCACTCTCCCGAGTGAGCCACGGGGCCGGCCCTCAGTGTTATATTTCAATGTATGTGGCATGAGTCAACATGGTAACCATGTGATTTAACATACAGTGAACAGTTGCACAATATAAAATCTGTTACATCAGTTCTACTGGTTATGAACCATTTGTGAGAGAATAACTCTCCTGAGCTTCTGTTTGTCCATGTAGAAAATATGGAAAATAAAGAGCCCTGGAAAACCTGTCACTTACAGGATATAAAGACAAAATGGAATAATGTATATAAAAGAGTTTTGTAAATATATAAAGCTAAACAAAGGTCAGAGGCTATTGTCATTTTCAGAACAGAAATAATTATCAGCACATTTAACTTGAATCTGGTAAATGTTTTTATTTTTATTTTTTGATATAGATAGAGCAGAACTTGGTTTATCCAGAGGTGTTCACAAGCTCCACATGAGCAATTTGTGTCTCAGATTTCCCAGGAACAGGAGATTCCTAAACACTTAGCTCTTTCTGGCACCTAAGAAAAAAATAGCTTGTACAACAAATCCTTTACATTTTTAGTGGTTTTGTAACTAATAACCTTTCAAGGTTATTGAGTTTTTATAGAAAAATTTAAACTTTTAATTTTATGATTATAAAGAGAATAATGATAAGGAAACAGCATTTCTTACAAATAAAGGTAAAGTAAGAAAATAAGACACTTTGAATTTAAGACACTTTTATTTAAGACACCGAATTTCATACAGAAATCTGAAATTGAAACAAATGAGTATTATTTAAATTGAATGTATGTAAGTTGAATTGTTAAGTTGATTTACAACTACTTACACTTTACATACATATGAGGGATTTCAGTACTTATATTTATGCATTAGATATTTTTGATGAGACACAGCTAATTTAGTTGACACTATACGTAAAATTTACTGGAAGAACAGGAGAGAATCTGATGTCATCTAGAGATATGTTATTTGATTAGTAATGCTATTGACATAACAGATTTTTGGTTTATTACAGTAATTCTACATTTCTGTTATTTTACTTATTTTCTCCTTTGATCTTAAGTGCTTTTTGATGACTTTCAGGCCTTTGGTGCTATAATAAAACAAAGGGATTTACTAATGAATGTTCAGAGTGAAGATTATCATAAAAGTAAAATCTCTGCTACCATATAGGCATATGATACTATGAAAATTTTTTAAATTAAAAATTATATTTATTTATTTTTAATTGACACATAATAATTGCACATATTTATGGGTTACAGTGTAATATATCTATGCCTGTATACTATATGTGTGATCAAATCAGGCTAATTAGCATATCCAACACCTGAAACAATTATAATTTCTTTGTGCTGGGAACATTCAAAATCCTCTCTTCCAGCAATTTGAAAATATAAAATAAATTATATAAATCTTCAATGGAGTTTCTTAACTAATAATTCAATTCTAAGTGCCTGCTTTAGCTTATCAGCTGTCTCAGGGGGCCAAGGGACAAGGGCTGTTTGGGAACCAACAAGCCATGTGCAGTTTCTGATGACTGCTGTATCACACACCTGTACAATGCACATGTTTAAACCTGTTCTTTTCTCTCAAGACTGGCATACTTTTCCGTCTAGTATATTTAGGTCAGACCTTAAGTAGTCAAAATGTCAGGAACAGTTTTTCGGTTTTGGCAGGGTTTAAGATGAGACATAGCCTACACCTACTTTAGAGAGTATCTTATTCCACCCTCTGTGTATCAAGGATTTATTTCTAGGTCTTGCCAGATGATGGTATTCAAAGAGCTAACAGAGGACTCTCTATCAAAAGTGTTCTCCTGATAAATGAGGTCAAATCAGACTGCTGGTATTTACTTGCAAAACTCTTTTGGTGCTGGCAGCTCCTAGTGTGTGAGACAAGGACTGCATAGTCTTAGCATCATAAACTCTGATATTTAAATTTAGTTCAGTATAAACTCTGAAAGTAATTATTAGACATGTGTAAACTGACAGATACAAGCAGGACTTGTAGACAAGTGCTAAAAAATGAAAAAAACGGTTACCTGCCTGCAGGACAAAAAAGCAGCAACTTCAGCTTTGTAAGCACTACTAGAAAAGACAAGGCCATTAAATCACAGAACTCAGATCTTTCTGCAGAACATAAATTTCCTTTATTGAAGATGGCTGATTATTATAGGAAATGAATTGAGATACATAAGGGATTTAAAATGAAAGCGTCCATGAATGTTTTTGTGTTTTTATGATACATCCATCATGAAAAGGAAGTGGAATAATATAAACTTGTATGTAAATTTGTTATACTCTAAATCTACTCGCTATCCAAAAGTTCACTTTCATACTTAAATGTTAAGTACAGATTTATAGTCCTAAAGTGATTTCTAAAAAAAGGCACATTCTAAATCAATACTTTGAATATAGTTCTGTACATGAAGCTTCTTTTATCTATGGAAATGAGGTGCTGTCATTTCTCAGTCATCAATGGTTGTGTGTTAATCCTAGCCTGTTTTCTCCTGCACATCTACGGCATACGTGGGTTATAGTATTCAAACTTTCTGGTAGTTTTCTCTTCTGAGCAGGAAAAGCAGAATCATGTCTTAATAAGCATTGATGAAATATCAACATTTCCACCAGAATTCAAATCAAGAAATATCAAATTTGAGAGAGTTTAAAGCACAAACTATAAATTTTATGTGTTTCTAAATCATCTTTGGAAGCACACTTTTCCCAGGAAATCTTTCCTAAGAATTCCATATTATTAGCTTCTCAGGTAGTATTCTTAAATTTTTTTGCCTTCATTTTTTGGGGAGAGAAAAACAATAACAACAACAAAATAATAATAATAAAAAAACCAAACTGCTCCTGCCTTTTTAACTACTTAAGTAAGTCATAAGGAAACATAACCTAAGACTGTGAAGGTAGATTCAGATTCTGACCTTTACTTAAAATCTATGTTAGTGACTCAAATTCAACCACTGGATGAATCTACCTGTGTGTTGCAGAACTTAGCTGAAATAACTCTCTGTTTTATTTCCATAGAGTAGAAGCGATAATTCCAGTCGGAGTACAAAAGAGAAAACCTCTCTTCATTTCATCTCCTGTGGTTCCATCCAATTTGGAAAAGTTAATTACCTAACTCTTTATGAAATGTGGAATTACTGTACATTATATACATGTTTATAGAAAACATAACTGTACAAAATATTTTTTAAAGTGTGGTGCAACATTAGTCACATTCTGGATGCCTAATGTCAACAAAAGTTTTTCCTTTTTTTTTGACAAGTTTTTATTTTTATTTTTTTAATCACCTGCAAATAATTAGCTTTCTTTCTTTCTTTTTTTTTTTTACAACCATCATATCTTCCTTTCTTTTTTTCTGGAATGAACAAAGTTGATTGTACATAGCTGTGGTATATAGAGTTGAATATCCATACTTCTGTGCAATATATGATGCTCAAATCGGGATATTTAGTATATTCAGCATTAAACAATCTAATCGTTTTTCGTGGTCCCTTACCAATTCCTCCCTTACCTCCCCTACCTCTCCTCCTCCCCCTTTCCCACTTCTGGTAACCTCAGTTCTGCTCTCTCCTTTTGAAAGTTCATTGTATTATTGTGATTGTTGTGTTGTTCTTTTTAAAATTAATTTGTTTAGTTTTTTAGCTCCCACTTATGAGTGAGGACATGCAGTATTTCTCTTTCTGCATCTGGCTTATTTCACCTAACATGATTTTCTCTAAGTTTATCCAATTGCTGCAGATGGCAAGATTTCATTCCTTTTTATGGCAGAGTAGTATTCCATTGTGTACATATACCAAATTTGTTTTATCCAGTGGTCTGATGATGGACATTTAGGTTGGTTCCAAATCTCGGCTATTGTAAATAAAGCTGTGATAAACATGGGAGTGCAGGTATCCCTTCGACATGATGATTTTCATTGCTTTGGGTAAATACCCAGCAGTGGGATTGCTGGATTGTATGGCAGTTCTATCTGTAGTTGTTTGAGGGACCTCTGTACTGTTTTCCATAATGGCTGCACCAATTTACAATCCCCAGAACAATGTAGAAGGGTTCCGCTTTCTCTGCATCCTCATCAGCATTTGTTATTCTCTGTTTTTCTGATAATAGCCAGTCTAACTGGGGTGAGATACTATCTCAATGTGGGTTTGATTTGCATTTCCCTGAAGCTGAGTGATGTTGAGCATTTTTTCATGTGTCTGTTGGACATTTGTGTATCTTCCTTTGAGAAATAGCTATTCAGCTCCTTTGCCCATTTTTTAATAGCATTACTTGTTTTATTACTGTTGTTTGAGTTCCTTGTGTATCCGGGATATTAATCGTTTGTCAGATGCATAAATTTGTAAATATTTTCTTCCAGTCTGTAGGTTGTCTTTTTCCACTATTAATCATTTTTGTTGCTGTGCAGAAGATTTTTAGTTTGATGTAATCTCGTTTGTTTATTTTTCCATTTATTGCATGTGGTTCTGGGTCATATACATAAAGATTTTGCTCAGTCCTGCTTCCTGAAGTGTTTCACCTATGTTTTCTTTGAAGGGTTTTATAGTTTCTGGTCTTATATTTAAGTCTTTAATCCATTTAAGTTGATTTTGGTATATGGCCAGATGCTTGGGTCTATTTCATTCTTCTACATATAGATGTCCAGTTTTCCCAGCACTGTTTACTGAAGAGGCAGTCTTTTGCCCCATGTATGTCTTTAGTGCCTTTGTCAAAATCCATTGGTTGTAAGTTTGTCAGTTTCTGGGTTGATTTCTATGTTCTCTATTCTGTTCCATTGGTCTGGGTGTCTGTTTTCATGCTAGCACCATACTTTTTTGCTCACTATAGCTATGAAGTATAATTTGAAGTCAGGTAGCGCTATGCCTCTGGCTTTATTTACTTTTTGCTCAGGATTGCTGTGGCTATTTGGGGTGTTTCATTGTTTCACATGAATGTTAGGATTGTTTTTTCTATTTCTCCAAAGAATGTCCTTGGTATTTTGATGGAATTGCATTGAATCTGTAGAACACTTTGGGTAGTATGGACATTTTCACAATGTTAATTCTTCTAATCCAAGAGCATGGAATGTCTTTCCATCTTTTCGTATCCTCTTTAATATCTTTCAACAGTGATTTGTAGTTTTTGTTGTAGTGATCTTTTACCTCTTTGATTAACTTTATTCTTAGGTATTTTATTTTTTTGGTGACTATTATAAATGGGCTAGCTTTCTTCGTTTCTTTTTATGCTAGTTCATTGTTGAAGTACAAAAATGCTACTGATTTTTTTTTTTCCCCCTATTTGTCTTTTTTCGTGTCCGGCAACAGATCGTAACCCTCAGTGTCGTGCCCGTACTGGACTGGGACCGGCAACGGGATCGCAACCCTCGGTGCTGCGCCTGCACCTCGCTCAGCCAGTGAGCGGGAACCGGTCTGTATGTGGGATCTGAACCCTCGGCGGGAGCACTGTCACGCTCCCAAGCGGCGCACTGTAGCAGTGCGCCACTAGGCCGGCCCAAAAATGCTACTGATTTTTGTGTGTAGATTTTGTATCCTGCAACTTTACTGAAAGTGTTATCAGATCTAAGAGTTTTTTGTAGAGACTCTAAGCTTTTCTATATACAGGATCGTGTCATCTGAAAACAGGGATAATTTGACTTTGTCTTTTGGATGCCCTTTATTTCTTCCTTTTCCTTTTGCCTGATTGCTCTGGCTAGTACTTCTGATACTGTATTGAATAGGAGTGGAGAGAATGAGCATCCTTGTTTTGTTTCTGTTCTTAAGTTGAAAGCTTTTCCCCATTCAGGATGATATTGGTGGTGGTTTTTGGATTAAAGTTTATTTTATCTTATATAAGAATAGCTACCCCTACTCATTTCTGATTTCCATTTGTGTGGTATATCTTTTTCCACCTTCATAGCTGAGGTGAGTCTCTTTTAGACTGCATATAGTTGGGTCTGGCTTTGTAATTCAGTCAGTCAGTCTGTGTCTTTTGAGTAGGGAATTTAATCTATTTACATTTAGGGTTGTTATTGGAAGGGGTTGTCTTAGTCCTGTCATTTTATCAATTTTCATTTGGGTGTTTTAAATATCTTTTGTTTCTTTTTTTCCCTTTTATTGTTTGTCTTCTGTGTTTGTTGGCTTTTGAAGGTGGTAAGATATAGTTTCTTTCTCTTTCTTGTCTACATTTTTGTTCAATCAGTGGGTTTTCATTTTTTTTTGTATTCATGGTAGTGATTATCATTTTTTGGATTCCAAATGCAGGACTCTCTTGAGGATTTCTAATAGTGTTGGTTGTGTGGTCGTTAATACCTGTAGCTTTTGTTTGTCTGGGAAATACAGCATTTCTCATTCAGTTCTGAAGGATAGCTTTACTGGGTATAGTACTCTTGGCTTGCTTTTTTTTTTCTTTTAGTATTTTTAATATATCATCCCATTCTCTTCTGGCTTGTAGAGTTTTTGTTGAGAAGTCTGCTGTTAGTCCAATGGGGACTCCCTTGTCAGTGACTTGATGCTTTTCTCTTGCTGTATTTAGGATTCTTTGTTTTTGAGTTCTGCCTGTTTGATGACAATGTGTCTAAGAGAGGACCTTTTGGGAATGTATCTGTTTGGGGATTTTTGAGCATCCTCAATCTGAAGGTCTGTGTATCTCCTTATACCTGTGAAGTTTTCTGCTATTATTTCATTGAATATGTTTTCAATGTCTTTTCCTTTCTCCTCCCCTTCTGGAACACCTTTGATTCGGACGTTTGTACACTTAAGGTTGTGTGCTATCTCTCTTATATTTTCTTCTTTATTAAAAGTTCTTTTCCTTTTTTTCTTGTCTACCTGAGTTATTTTGGAAAGACTGTCTTAAAGATCAGAAATTCTTTTGCTTGCTGTAGCCTTCTACTTAAGCTCTCAGTTGTGTCTTTTATTTCATTGAATGACTCCACACTTCCAGGAGTTCTGCTACATTCTTTTTAAAACTATTAATCTGTTTGTAGTTTTTTTCCTTCATATTCTGGATGGTTTTGCTCAGTTTATTTTGTGATCTAACTGAGTCTTCTTGTATCTCATTGAGTTTCCTTAAGATTATTACTCAGATTTCCTTTCAGTCATTTCAAGGGGTTCTTGCTCTATGGGGTCTGATACTTGAGAGTTATTGTAATTTTTTTGGTGTACTAATATTTTACTGGTTTCCATATTTGTAGTATCTCTATATTGATGTATAGTCATCTGGTAGAACAGTCTCTTCTTCTTTTACTCTGGAGTGGGCTTTGAGGAGAAAGACTCCTCCTGTAGATGTGCTTCATTCTTACCATTAAGTAGGATATTCTAGTATTGGTTCCAGGCAGACATAGCAGTATAGTGTCTGTGTAGGTACCTCAGTCATATTCATTATTAGACTTGCGTGTGAGTTCCTCTGTGGCCTAGGCACTGGGGCATTTAGTGATTCCTTGCTGAGGTTATTGACACTGCATTGGGCTGTCAAGGACATGGTGAGATCTTGAGTTCTTGGGGGAAGTGCCTGCATTCTCTGTCACTCTTTGGTTGGGGTGAGTGACACTGGGCAGGCTTGTTGGCACCCTGGGTAGTGTCTCATGACCCTGATAGGTACACTGGGAATTTTCTTTCTTACTCTGGGTATCTTGGGTTTCTGCACTCTTGACAGGTTCTGCATGTGTCTCTTCCCAGATTTAGGCAGTTGCATGGGCTGCCCACATAGCTTCCAGTCCAAGTGTGCTACCACAGTATAATTCCCCCTGGGGGTTGGGCCAGTGGGTAATGGGTCTACACTCACTCACCTCATTACCTGGACTTTGCTGCTGACCCTCATGTGTCAATGCAATTAAGCAGTTGCCAGTCTGCCTGCACAGTGGCAGTGGCTGCTGCGACTACTGCTGTGGTGGTAGGCTGTCCTTGTGGTGGTGGTGGCTATGAGGTGGCTTTGGCAGAATCTCCATGTGGCAGCAGTGGCTCCAGTAGTGGCAGGCTGCTCCCGCAATGATGGTGGCTGCCAGGTGGCACTGGCAGTGGTGGCAACTATGGCAGTGGTGGTTGCAGTGGCTGCCTGCATGGCTATGGTGTCCACAGAGGCAGTGAATTTCTCACATGGCAGCAGCTTCAGTGGCTTCCCATGCATCTGTGGTGTCCACGACAGCAGTGGGGTCTCTACGCAAGTGGTGCAGTGGCAGCAGTATCCATGCTGACAGCAGGATTCCCATGCAGTGGCAGTGAGTTTCCCATTCGGTGGTGGCTGCAGTAGCCTCCAAAGTGTCTGTGGTATTTGCAGCAACAGTGGGGTTTCTGTGCAGGTGGAGGTGGCAGTGGTGGCAGTGGTTTCTGTGGCAGCAGAGGGGTTCCTGCATGCCAGTGGCTGCAGTGGCCTCCCATGCGTCTGTGGTGTCTGTAGCAGCAACAGGGCTACCTTGAGGTGATGGCAGTGGTGGTGGCAGTTACAGTGGCCTCCCGTGTGTCTGTGGTATCCTTGGTGGAAGCTGGATTACCTCACAGTGGCAGCAGTGGTGGTGGTGGCTGCAGTGGCCTCCCACAGTGCTGCAATGTCTGCAGCTGCAGCAATGCCCCTGGCAGGACTGCCATTCTGTGGGGAGCTGCTGTGCAATAGGACATGGTTCTAGGACTGGACAATGGTTCTAGCGACTGAGGCAGCAGTGGTGGTGGGCCTGTTATGATCTTCTGTGGGAGAAAAGTGCACTGGGCACCTTAGTCTGGCATTTTCCTGGAAGTCCAGTCTTTCCTTTTGCATGCTGCTTTTCAGTATTCTTCACAGGCATACATATTTTTTTAACAAATCATACTTATTTGCACACGATTTGATGCTTTTATTTTTATTTTTAGCTTAACCTTATAGCATACACATTTTCTCTATTGCTATCTGCATTTCATGCTATTTTTAGTGGCTGCCTAGTTGTCTATTTTATTAGTGTATAAATAAATCATTTCTGCCTTATTTAACCTTACGATTGTACCTATTCCTTGTTATAGATGATGCCACAGTGAAGATATATGCCTGCTTAGGACCTTTGCAGTATATTAGATTTCATAGATTAATAGGATGTCCCTCTACAAGTCATTTTGGCATCCCTGGTGTTCTGGCTATTTATTGCTGTGTAACAAACCACCCCACACTTAGTGGCAGAAAACCACACAATTTATTATGCTGTGGATTTGGTGGCCAAGCATTTAGATGGCACTGTGGAGACAGAATGACGTTTGTAGCCTCTCCTGGGAAGACAGTAATAATTGAAAACTAGAATCATCTGGAGGCTTTTTCATTCACATGTCTGGCAGCTGGCCTGTAATATTTACTCAAAGGATGGGCCCAGCTACAACTATCTACTAAGGACTATCTATTGAAATTCCTGCACATGGCCTCTCCACATGGCTTGAATTTCACAAGATGTGTCTTCTGGGTTCTGAAAGGGAGCATCCTGAAAGGGAACAACTGGAACATAGTGTTTCAAGTGTCTGAGCAGACCAAGATAACCTAAAGGGAACAAAATCATGTAGGGCTTGGTAGGGGAAAGTCTTCTTTTGACCTAACTCAGAAGTCATGGGGAGTTGCTTCCATTTCATTCTGTTAGTTACAAGACGGTCAGCAGAGCCAGTTGAGAGTCAAGGAAATTAGACTCTACCTCTTAATGGGGGAGTGGCAAGGTCACATTGCAGAAGAGGATCTGGGTAGTAGATAATTTTGCAGCCATATTTGTAAAATATAATCTGCTACGCCTGTGATGCTGTAGCATTATTTCTGGTGGGACAAGATTTAAATGTGTTTGTTATCTGCTTTGTTGAACTGTGGGAATGAAATTACATTTGGGTCAAGGGGTTTGTACAAACCACTTTCCCAGTCCAGAGAGATACATGGCTTTTACTCTGTTCGGTAACCCAAACAGAATGGAGGACCCTTCAGACCATGACAACCAAAACTCAGAAGCAACTTCTGAGCTGGACAATAGTGTTTCTGATTCATTTTCCTTGTTTCGATTTGGAGCCAGATCTCTTCTCAATCCTCAGTTCTTTTTTTTCCAATTATAAAAGTAAATATGCCTTGAGACATATAGTTATCATCTCTTCTTTCTATCTGAAACCTGATGGCTAGGATTATGCAAAGTGCCTGATTTAGTTGATTAAGTAAGTAATCCATTTAGTTTTTTTTATTCTTACATTAATGCGTGGATGCATACAGTTATTCCTTTAACAAATGCTTATTGAGTAGTTTTTTTGCTAAGTTACGTACATTGTGAATAAAGGCATGATTTCCACCCTTCTGGAGCTTAATGGATTAGGTGCGTGTGTCTGGGGGGAGACTGAGAAGTGATATAAAAAATGCATATCATAATATGCATACAGTAACATAGTAAACATTTAAGATAGAAGAAACAGTATGTGAAAGGGAAATTTATGGTTGAAGAATGGAAGAATGCCAGTTTCACTGATAAGTGAGTGAAGACAAGAGCAGTGCAAAAGCTCAGTGAGACAGGCAGTGGTTTGGTCCAGCAAGGAACTGTAGGTTAGTTGAATAGTTTGAATTCTGTTCTCTGCATAAAGTGAAATCATTAAATGACCTTAAGACAAAAGTGGAATGATTGATTTACTCTTTAAGAAGAATTCTTTGGGTGGGTAATAGTTTGAGAAAGGCCAGAGGGATTCCATAGAGTTCACTTAGATACCAACTCAGCATTATTATGCTTTCCTCCCTAAATAGTAAATTAAAGCAGGAGTGTCAATGGATTGGGAAGAAAAAAGCATTTTAACAGTTTAGAAAGAACATCAAGAAAAGCCTTGAATTTTGTGAAATAGTAATTGATAAAAACAGATAGCAGTGAAATGTACAAACAACAAAAAATACTCAGGGCATTCTTCATTATTGTTTTGATTTTTGGTTAAATGGGCATTGTACTTATTAATGGAAATGTCTGAAAATGTACCTTTAAATGTGGAGATGGACAAACATAAAGATTTTTCAAACAAAGGTAAATTAAATTTTAGAAGCTGAGAACTAAAAAAGGTTGATATTGATTTATGTTAATACTTTAGAATAAATTATTAAGCAATTGGTTCAAGTGTACTTAGAAAAAAATACTAACCATTAGCTAACCTCTTTAGTAAGTTAAGTCTTGCCAAAGGATAATTTTCTTTTTAAAGGATAATTAGGCTCACAGATGAGGAAATTAACAGAGTCCTTATACAACTTGATGCCAGCCAGCATCTTACAAAGATTGCTTACACACAAGAAAGAATCATATGCCCTATATCACTCTCAAGTGGCCTTTTGGTTAGTTTGTAAGTGGATGTGGAGGCAACTAGTGCAAAGGTTGTTAAACTTTTACTTGACTTAAGCTCCCTTAGCTAGGAAAAACATTTTTGAATTATTTCAAATTCAGTGGAAAAATAATCTTTATTTTGTTAGTAAGAGAAGAACATAATTGTATATTCATAAATTAACATTATAAAAGAATGTCTTATAGGGCCAGCCTGGTGGCGCACTGGATAGTGCGCCGCTTGGGAAGCGCGGCGGCGCTCCCGCCGAGGGTTCGGATCCCACATACAGACCGGTGGCCAGCCTGGTGGCGCACTGGATAGTGCGCCGCTTGGGAAGCGCGGCGGCGCTCCCGCCCGAGGGTTCGGATCCCACATACGGACCGGTTCCCGCTCACTGGCTGAGCGAGGCGCGGGAGCAGCACCGAGGGTTGCAATCCCGTTGCCGGTCCCCGGTCCGGTACGGGGGCAACACTGAGGGTTGCGATCCGTTGCTGGACACGGAAAAAGACAAAAAAGACAAAAAAAAAAAAAATAATGATTATTCAATAATTTGTTTTAGTAGTACATTGCAACTTACTTAAATGGCAAAATTCAGTACAAATAAGGTGTCATTTTAGCAGGTAATTTTTGTAGAATTTTATGTATACATATATATGTATATACCTGATTCAGCAATAAGAAAATGTATGATTTACAAGTAAGCCATGATACATACATGTCTTATGATCTAATTGGAAAATCATGGCCTAAAATATGCAAAAAAGATTCTATTACACACTTGTAGAAATACCAAACAGTTCTACCCAGTAATCTAATAACAATAAAATTAAATTAAAACTAATTTAAAATGAAAAAGGAAGAATAGCAGCAAATGAAAATTCTGATGATGAACAACTCAGGATGATAGTTTTAATACATATTTAACAGTGTTCTTTTTGAGCATTTCAGGATTTAAAGATATCTATACATGAGCTGATCGGGTCATCTGTTGCTGTATAACAAGTTATCTCAAACTTATTGGCATAAAAAAATAACTTTTATTATGCTCATGGAGTCTCTTTTAGGAATTTGGATGGAGCCTGTATTAGTTTCCTAGGGCTGCTGTAATAAATCACCACAAATGCGGTGGCTTCAAACAACAGAAATTAATTCTTTCACAGTTCTGGAGGCCGGAAGTCCAAAAATCAAGGTGTCTACAGGTCTACAGTTTCTCTATGGGTCCTAGATGAGAACATGTTCCATTCCTCAATTTCCAGTTGGAAATTCTAGAGTTGGAAAGCATAATAACTAAATTGAAATATTCACTAGATGGACTCAGTCGTAAATTTGAATTGACAGAAGAAAGAATCAATAACCCTGAAGACAGATCACTAGAAATTATCTAAACTGTAGAACAGAGGGGGGAGGGGAGAAAGACAAAAGAAAAAGGAACAGAACCTCAGAAACATGTGGGACAATGTCCAATGTTCTATCATATGTTAATGGAAGCTTCAGAAGAAGAAGAGAAAATTAATGAAACAGGAAAATGTATTTGGAGAAATAATGTCCCCAAACATTCTCAATTTAATAAAAATCATTAATTGGCAGATATAAGAAACTAATTAACTCCAGGTAGTATATATCAATGTAAAGAAACATTGTATTATCTTTTAGACATTAAATCATTCCTGTATTGTAAATACTTTACCCACTGTTATGAAACGGGATCTTTTGAGTTTTATTTGCATATGCCATCGACCATTATTTTGACCCAATTTTTCTTACTTTCTTTTATTTAAATTTCAGATCAGGATGACATCTTTGTTATTAATGTGTGATAACATTATTACTTATCCATTAAATCCCTTTTCTTTTTTATTTTCCTTTGTCTAAGCAGAGATTGGCAAACGTTTTTTGTAAAGTGCCAGAGAATAAATATTTTCAGCTTTGCAGGCTACACAGTTTTTGTCACAGCTACTCAATTCTATCATTTTAGTGTGAAAGATGTCATAAACAATAGACAAATAAATGAGTGTGGCTGTTCCATTATAACATTATTTATAAAAACAGGAAGTGTGCCAAATTTAGCCTAGAGTCTATAGTTTGCTGAACCCTGGTCTGTAATAATAAAAGATAACTACTTGGGCTGTAAAAAGAAGGGGATCTGAGCATTGAAATTACATGGCCCTTTCAGAAAAAAAGACTGTGATGCAAATGATTTTGATTTTGCTTATGTTATATTTTTGAGATATTAGAAAAAATGCACTTTTTTCTATAAAAGAAAGATACTCAAATTCAAGAAATAACAACCTCAATGACGATCTCTAGTAGTGAACTGCAAGCTGAACTACTCTTTATAACAAGAGGATAAAAAAATTAAATATAGTGAAATCTCAATTTTCAATAAAATATGGGGGACAACAGATTATGAGCAGCATAATATTATATTGGCGTAATAACATTTAATTTTTTCAAAAGTATACTATATGACCTGTTCTGTGTTAAGCAATTTACATGCATTATCTCATTTAATGCTCACAACTAATATAAAGGGAGCTTTGTATCTTCTCTTCTTAAAATGAGAAACCTTAGGCAAATAAATTGTTCACTCAAGGTCCATATGTAGTAATTTAAAGAGCTAGATTTAAACTCAGTTTTGTCTGACTGCAAAGGCACTGCTGTAGTGTGCTATTCTTAAGTGGTGAAGATTATAGCTGGCTTTAATTTTATTCTATCTATATTTTTGCATTTTTTATATTATCCACATTGAAAATGTATTGTTTTAATAATGATAAAAACAAAATAACACATTAGAAAGAAAATAAAATAAAGATAGCAATGGTTGATGATAGCAAACTGACTATAGTCATATTAATGTATAAAATTACTGAACTCACTTTTTCAAAAGAAATTTAGTATACACACCTGGATGGAATAGTTTAGCTTAGTAGATTTTTAAACATTTTTTTTTATTGAATCAAAATTTTTTATACATATTTTTGGGGTTCAACATTGAGATATGTTGATCAAAACAACATTAGTAGCGTATATATTGTTACAAATCATAATTATTCTTTATGCCCCTTGTCCAATCTCTTCCTATCCCCCTCTCCCTCCCCCGTCCACGCTCTAATTACCCTAGATTTCTTTTCTCCTTCTGAAAGAATAATGGTTACTCTGTTGATTTGTTGTCTAGATGATCTGTCCAATGCTGAGAGGTGTGATCAGGTCCCCCGATATTATCATATAGCAGATGCTTCTTCTGTCACTCTGGCATGGGCTTTGTGGAGAGAGACATCCTCTTCTTTTCTTTATCTCTGCTGGTGACTCTCCTTGTGTCAATGCACTCCAGTGGCTGGTGGACCATCAGCATGGTGGTTGTGACGTCTAGCTGCTTTCGCAGCAGCCATATTTATTGTGCTGGCTGTGGTGGGCCACCCATATGGAGGTGATGTTTTTGGCAAGCTCCTTGGTGCTGGTGGTGTGCCTGGTTGTGGGGAGTGTCTGGTCCCTGGCTCCATGCCTTGGGTCCCTGACTGGGCCTTGAGGCACTGGCATGAAGTGCCTGGATGTGGGAAGGGGGTCCATTCTCCTTCTCCATACCTTCGGACCCCGGGCAGGACCCAAGGCTCTGGCGCTGTGTGCCTGGTTCTGGGAGGAGGGTCTGGTTCCTGGCTCCATGCCTCAGGTCACTGGTCGGGCCTCAAGATGGTGGCTTGGTGTGCCTGGTTGTGGGTGGGGCTCCAATCCCATTCTCATTGCCCCAGGTCCCAGGGTGGGTTTCAAGGCACTGGTGCAGTGTGCCTGGTTCTGGGAGGGGGGTCCAGTCCCCGGATCCATGACTCAGGTCCCTGGGTGGGCTCCGAGGTGCTGGCATGGTGTGCTTGTTTGTGGGAGGGGGGTCCAGTCCCCTTCTCCATGCCTCTTGTCCATGGGTGGGGCCGGGGCACTGGCGTGGTGTGCCTGGTTGTGGGAAGGGGTCCAGTCCCCTTCTCCATGACTTGGGTCCCAGGGAAGGCCCCAAGGTGCTAGTGTGGTGTGCCTGGTTGTGGGAGGGGCATCTAGTCTCGGCTCCATGCTTAGGGTCTCCAGGTGGGCCCTGATGCACTGGCAGTGTGAGTGGTTGTGAGCCGGGGTCCGATCCCTGGCTCTATGCCTTGTGTCACCTGGCGGGCCCCAAGGTGCTGGTGGTGTGCCTGGGCCAGAACTAATTATTTGTCCTTTGCTTCTAAAATGGGGGAACTTCCTGTGGGAACCCATACTTGAGCTGTGTGGTTGAGCTAAATTGCTGCTTTTTTCTGTTTCCCTAGGAAAAGCTTTTTGTGTAGCTCAGGTTTTTTTTTTTTTTTTTTTTTTTTTTTTTTTTTTTTTTTTTTCCAACGGATCGCAACCCTCAGTGTTGCCCCCGTACCAGACCGGGGACCGGCAACGGGATCGCAACCCTCAGTGTTGCTCCCGCGCCTCGCTCAGCCAGTGAGCGGGAACCGGTCTGTATGTGGGATCCGAACCCTCGGGCAGGAGCGCCGCCGCACTTCCCAAGCAGCGCACTATCCAGTGCGCCACCGGGCCGGCCCTGTAGCTCAGGTTTTAATGGTTAACTTTATAGGTACTTCTGGCTCTCCATAGACCTGGTGCACCTGTGTTGTGTAGAAACTCTGATCTGGGCCTGAGTTTTTCCATCAAACTGCACCCCATGCAATTCTGCATTTCCAACCAGTCTCCTCTGAGTGGTCCTGTGCTGATTGAGGGGCAGATCGGCTGTTCTTGCTGTGTCCCAGTGTTCTCCCATTGGGCCTGTCTTCCCCACCACCCATGCTCCAAACACTTACCATGGGACGGGGCGTGTGCTGGTCCCTTGTGATGACTCACTGTGGCCTCTGAATGGTTTCCCTTTTACAGCTGTGTCCTGGCTCCTTGCTCCCACATGGGTCCATGGCAACACTATTAGTGGCCTTGCTGTCCTGGGGGCCACCAAAGCTCTCTTCTCCCCTGCCACCTCCAAGTAACTCCATCTGAAGGGCACAGCTGTATCTTCTGCTGGCTCTTGCTCCATGTGCTCCAGCATTAAAGCGGCCATGGCCCAAAACGCTCAGAGCAGTTTTTTCTTTCTCTCATCATGGTTTCTCCCACCGTCATGAACTCCGTACGTCTCTCTTCCTATTCCCCTGAGCTCTAGCGTTCCCAGCTTGGCTGATATTACATTTTTATAGTTGTAAATTGGTTGATTTGTGGGAGAGAGTGATGCTAGGGACTGTCTTTTCCACCATCTTGACTGGAACTCTCTAGCTTAATAGATGTTAATGTGGATGTACTTGACAGATTTTCTTTGACTTCAAATCAATGAAAGCATTTACTTTTCAATACTTACAAGCACAGGCTACATAAACTTCCATGCAGCATCTTTTACCTGGGGCAACTCCACTCAGAGTGTGGTCTGCAAGTCAGTGGCAGCCCACAACTGTTTGTTACTGGTTTATGATGAGATAAAAAAGAATTTGAGAGGAAAAAACTGACTGAGTTATTTTATATTACACAAATCTAATGATAATAAACAGGGCTTATATTTTGTGGATTATTTTTCATTTTTCTTTTTTTTTAAAAAATTAACACTTTGGTCCTCAATAGTAGGCACATAAAAGCCCAGCAGCATTTTGCTATAAAAAGTTTGAGAATTACTGACCTGGGAGATAAGTTGTGGTACTCTCACTGGTTGTACCATGTCTATGGTACTTATTCATATCTGGGTGGGAAATTTAAGCGGAACTTTTAGAGAAGGGAAATTAAGGTAATGAAGAGCCTAAAAGCAGCATCATATGATGAAAGACAGAATAGACAGTTGGCCACATGTAGTCTGATTATCTCGGAATTTGAAGAGTCATCATAGGAAAGAAGGCATGTGCTTGTTTAAAGACAAAACTAGTAGCAATGGGTACAAATTAGTAGAAGAAAGATTTTGGCTGAATAATCAGTGAGAAGTCTAATTATTAGAGAAGAAAAATGGGCGTGTTCTGTTTAGAGGGTTCAGAAAGTTCACAACATTAGAACTATTGAAATAATTCTTGCATTTGGTATAAGACTGACTTTTAGAATTTCTTGCCCAATTTCAGAATTCTGTGACTCTCAAAATAGGATAAGTAATCTGGTTTTCTGGTACTTTCCAAGCTTATGCTGAACATAACTTTCAGTGGGATCTGAAACCAACAGTGCTGTTGTTCATGTACCTTCAGTTACCAATAAAATAGATCAGTTTTATTTTTGTGATAGGTTTGGTTCCCTTAGTTGTAGAGTTTTGGCTACCCTTGCTGAAAGTCATTTATCCTGAAATAGTATTCAGTAATCTACATATATTTTCTTCTTAAGCTTTTACTTTTGTTCAACAATTTGCCTTTGGCCTCGAGCTACCAGATATATTTCTCAACATTATATCGTTTTACTTTTGCACGTGTATTCTAAAAGGACAAACTGATCTTGAAATATACTCAGGAATTAACAGTGAATTTGACAGCCATAGATATAGCTAAGGTAAAATGATTTAATATTTTACATCCTGAATAACCCCTTCTTTTCTGGACTCTCCACAGGGGCTTTTTTATAGTTTATTTTCTGCACCATATTATATTCATCATTCTTTTATAATAAATACTTGTCATGGCTTAGTTAGATCATTCTGTTCTTGGTCTTTTCCCAAAGCTAAAGGCATGCACGATATTTTCCTTTCACATGAGGTGGAAAGCTTCCCTCAAAAGGAATCACTTCTTCCCTTGCTATCTTCACTATTTTACTATTCGTTATGACACAAAAAGAACGAATGTTTATTGAGCCGTTGCTGTGTTGAGGTTTTGTGCCAACCCACTAATTGCATCTCACTATTTATCTTCAGTCATGGCTTAGCTCTGCCTCAAACATGGGTAAAATAGTGATTAAGTAGTCTTGCTATTACTAAGATGAAAATATGTGCCAGCTAGGGATTTAAGAAATTTTTATTTGCTCTTAGAGAATTGTATATACTTAATACATTTGTGTATATTCTATACCTTTAATCTCTTATAAGGCAGAGATTGTGTTACATCTCTACCTTTTCACAACCATAAAAATCCCTTATGCAAGGATAGCATGATAAATATTCACTTTATGACATTAATTGTAGCCTGACATATAGATGGGTTGTACAGGATTATTCAAGCCTACATTAGAGAGAGAAGCCACCACTCTGTTGGTAAGTTACAAACCAGTGCCAGGGATATGGAGAGGCAGTGACTATTTTAAAGAAGACCATCAATAAAGAGAGTGCTTGGGGCCGGCCCCGTGGCTCACTTGGGAGAGTGCGGCACTGGTAGCGCTGAGGCCGCGTGTTTGGATCCTATAGAGGGATGGCCAGTGCGCTCACTGGCTGAGCGTGGTGCAGACCACACCGTGCCGAGGGTTGCGATCCCCTTGCCAGTCAGAATAAAAAATAAAAAAATAAAATAAAATAAAAAGAGTGTTTGCGAGGCTGGGAATGCTAGTAACATAATCCTGGGGCTGAGGGAGAAATTTAACACAATAATCAGTCTCCTCTTTTCTTGCCACCAATGCCAAATTTAGGACAGGCTTTCTATTCCAACATGCCTGGGTTTGTATTCTGTTTCAGCCATTTAAATTTAGTGACCTTCGGAAAGTCACATATGAGTCACAATTTATCCGTGCCTCAGTTTCCTCTTTGATAAGACGGAAACAATAATATTTATCTCAGTAGGTTGTGGTGAAGATTGAGAGGTAATCAAGGCTGAGTATGAACATAGGATCCAGTATCTAGTAAGCACTCAGTGAATAGAGATTTTTATCTTCATAACTGATTTTAGAATGTTTATTTGGCTCATTGTCACCCATGATATTGCTGCTTATATAAATCCTAATATTTATATAAGTATTTTTGATTCTTGACCATATTCTAACTCCTGGAATTCATCTGCATTTCTTGTATTGGTTCTATGTTGTTTTGTTTGGCTTTGGGTACTCAGCTTCATAGCTATCAGTTTCTCACAACTTCATCTCAATAATTCTCTCAAGAACAGACTAAATAGAAAACATGAACAGAAACATAATAAAACAAACAAGATCTGATTATTCTACAAGAAGTTTTTTAATTGCTTGATGATCTGATGAAATCTGCCTTCTGTTTGTATAAATAGTACTTTAATAACTCTTATGACAGCTTCATAAAAGTTTCTGGATTTTTTTTTTTGCAAGAATTATTTGCTGATCAGGGAATGATACTAACTAAATATGTTGCAATATATTTATATTTATGTTGTTATATCTCAGTTTTTTTTTTCTCTATTCCAGAAGAGCACTAATGTCATAGCCAGGTAAAGCTTGACAGTATGTGAACTTTGGATTTAATATAAATAAATATCCTAATTTATGGAGCTATGTAATCATTGCATAAATTAAAGTTACAGTGTTTAGACTTGAACTCTATTTTAGATAAATATTATATTTTATAAGTGAATAAATATGTAACATATTCAGTAAAGTACCAAATTAAGAAACCTGAATATTAAATTGGTTTTTCTGAAGGCAGAAGGGATTTATAAAGGCTTATAAACCAATTTTTACAGCATGTTATAGACTGTTAGTCATTTTAAGTTTTCATTGATTTTATGCATATCCCAAAATTATCTGGATTAAGAATTTGTGATTTCTGTTAGTTATTTCTTTGTTTATTCTTGCCACAAATATAGTATACGGCAATATAAAAGAATATTGGGCCTTTAAAATGTAGTATGTGAGAATAAAAAAAAGTACGGTGAATTAAAAAACAGTGGTATATTCCTATACATTAAATACTCATGTAGGAGAATATAAGTAATTAAATATGGGATATCTCTATTTTTTTTTTTTTTCCTTTTTGTCTTTTTTCGTGTCCGGCAATGGACCGCAACCCTCAGTGTCGCGCCCGTACCGGACCGGGACTGGCAACGGGATCGCAACCCTCGGTGCTGCGCCCGCCCCTCGCTCAGCCAGTGAGCGGGAACTGGTCTGTATGTGGGATCCGAACCCTCGGCGGGAGCGCCGCTGCGCTCCCAAGCAGCGCACTGTAGCAGTGCGCCACCGGGCCAGCCCTCTATTTTTAAATAAGAAGTATTTACCCCTTCACAATATATTTTATTAAAAAAATTATCTTATTTATAAGTTCAGTGTTATGAATGAACTTCCAGGATAAAATCAGTATGGTGTAAGTATATTGATTGTAAGTATGCATGTTGTACTTACACCTGGGGAAATTTAACCCTTCATTGCTTTGCTTAAGTGTTCACAGTTTATAATGTATTACTACTAAACTTTGTTTACTACAAGTGCACTAGTACAATTAATTTGTCTCTGACAAAGTTCTGTGATAACTCAAAAGTGACAATTACAGTGAGATAAAAATATTAAACTAATGTATTCCATTATTGGTAAGTAATTTGGGCTGAACAGTTCTTGTTTTCTCTGGGCTCCTCATGCATCTACAATCATCTGAGAGCTGGTTGGACCAAGATGGGCTCAACTCAAAGGCTCACTCCTCCAGGCTAGCTCAGTCTTGTTCACATGGAGACATTCCAAGAACAAGAACACAAGCACCAAGTACAAGCACTTTTTAAATCTCTGCTTGCATTATGTTTGCTTGTTATATCCCATTGACCAAAGCAAGTCATGTGACCAAGCTCATTAATCAGTGTGGAAGACATTAACGGAAGGTGAGGACACAGGATGGCATGAATAAGTTTGGGACCATCATAATCTACCACGATGAGGTCTCGTGAGGTCATTTACTTTAAGTAGTCTCTTACTTCACAGTGAAATAGTCAAAACACAGAATACAAATATAACCTGTTTCTTTTTCTTTTTTTGGGAGTGAGTGGCCCGTACAGGGAGCGTACCTTGGACCTTGACATTATCAGTACTATACCATAACCTCAGTGTTATCAGTACCATGATCTAACTGGCCGGCCCTAAACATAACCTGTTTGAATTTGAATTTTATTTCCATCATGCCATAAGAGTTTATTTGCTTGGTAACTGCCCCCTGTAGCAATAAGCATTTCCTAGTGACAGGTATGTCTAAATATTGTTTGTATGCTGAAAGCTTGACTCTTCTTCACTCCCTCCATCTCTACCATCCTTCTTCACTAACTCCTCAAAAAATTAAATCACGTCAAAGGTGTTTCTTTTAACATAAAATGAACTCCACACAACAGCAAACCAAACCAAACAAAAACAAACTAAAACCCTCAAACTTTTTATTAAAGTAGATAAAATATTTTCAGGGAAAGTTTACATATGACACACATCTGTGAGATTAACATTTTTAACATAAAATTAAGATACCACCAAAAGGGTATGAGTCTCTCAAGAAGATTTTTAGACTAAGTAAACTGTGTGTGTTTGTAGGCCAAAGAAATGAATCAGGAGAAGAGTGAGGATTTGTAAAAGAAGGTTTTGCAATAAAAACTCATTTATAGAATGAGCTCACAGCAGGCATAGGTATTATCCTTGGAAAAGAGGACAGACTTGCTCCTCTGTGAGAGGAGACAGTAGAACAAGTGTAAACAGTAGAACAAGGGTTTGCAAGAGAGCAGCGTATGGTGCAATAAACACATAACACTGGAGGGGAAGATTTTTTTTTCTCGTGCTTCTCAGGAAGATCAGAGATAGAATCACTTACTTAGACTGAAAGCCCAGTTCTTTTCAGTTTATCTCACATTATTTGAGCATCTCTTGTGAATCTTCCTAGATACCTATGATCCCAAGAGGAATAATGAACAATCTCTGTATTGAAAGGCTCTACAATCTAAGTGACAGACTGTCACATAAATCCAGTCTAATGTTCATAGGCGGGCTTTAGGAGAAAATGACACCTAAGCTTATTTTTAAAGGATGTATAGGTGGGAAGGAAGGGAAGGGGATTGCGAGCACAAGGAATATTATTGCCAGATTAGCTGTGATGGACAGATAAATGTTCGATATTGATAGAGATGTTTCTCAATTGTCTTTAACCTATTACCCTTTTGATGAACATGAACGATGCTACCTATGACTCTTCCTGAGAGGCTGAATTGCCTCCCACCAATGCTACCTGATATAAAACCTGGTGTTGATGAGAAGACTTCTCTGAGCAAACTGAGCTGGCAATGGGAATTATGTGTGGGCCTTTCTATTAGCAATTTTGCAGGAGGTATATGTTGAGGAGTTTATAGATAGTAGAATATAGATAGAAAGGGAGTAAACAGTAGAATTAGCAGGACTCTTGCTTTTTACCCAGAGGAGCAACAGATGACTAGAAATGGTTCTGCAGTAGTAAAAGAAAGTGCTTGAAATTTTCTACCAACTGAATTCCAATATAGTCTCAAATGAAATACCAATTGATTAGAATAAACCAATGTATATGCATTGTATTCCTTAATTTTACATATTTCAGAAAACCTTGTTTCCACTGATATTCTTTTTACCTGCATTTAAGTAAAGCCTGACAGTTGTGTTGAATTGATCCTTTGGCTGTAAAACAAAACAGATTTCCAAGTTCAAGTTAATTAAATGATCTCAATCTGTTTGGGTAATCCACTTAGTCTTCTCTAACAGCCACCCTTCTAATGACCAGTCTCAGTCAGGGAATATGTCATGAAGCCAGCTTTGCTTAATGATATTTATTCATGAGATGATAGATTAAAGTCACTCTTCTGATTCAAGTACTCCCTAGTTTTATGTTTTTACATTTACTAGTCCATTCTTAATGCCTTTGGGCATATTTTAAGTAAGGAGTGGACAACTGGATTAAGTGGCTTTATAAGGCTTGCATGTCACATGTATCTGAGATTCCAGAGAAATTTTCTTCTGATGGCTTTAATATTAATCTCTTTCACTCTCCTTCTTAAAACAAAGAATTTTTTCAGTATACGTATTGAATGGAATCATCAAATCAATCGAATCTGACCTCTGATGGGAGGGTTGGGGGTTAGGGAGAAATTGGTAGAGGTGTTCACATTGTGTAATGATAAAATTTAAAAAAAATTAAAAAATTAAAAAAAATCTGACCTTTGAAATTTTATCTTAATCTTACCTACCCAGTGTTGCTTTACTATCTCTTCCAATATTTGTGGAGGGAGTATAAAATTAACAACTTGGGTTTTGGAATCAAACAAACCTGGATTTTGGTTATGTGGACTCAGGCAAATTTTAAAACACCGTAAGCTTGATATTCTATCTGTCTACCTGTCTATTTATTTATCTATCCATCTATCTATCTATCATCTATCTATCCTTATCTTTAGAATTGATATAATAGTACCTATTTCAGAGGGTTGCTATCACCGTTCTATTACATCAGGTACAAAAAGTGCTTTTATTGTTCTTGGCAAGAGTAAACTCTCAGTGATTGCTAGCTATAAATAATAAAATCGTAATGAACTTTCCTTTTGAGGCAAGCATGTCCTCGCTTTCTCTGAACACATCATGCTCTCTTGACCCCCAGTTCCTTGTGCATAGTTGCTCCTTCTTTCTATTTAGATTCTACTCCTTCACTTGAGACCCAGCCAAAGCACCATCTATTCCATGAGAACTTGTCCCACCAATGTGAAACAGAAAAGCTCCTGAACATAGATTTAAATTTTGCATAGATTCTTTGGTTCTTAATTGGACTCATGGTCCACTATTATTATTTGTTGATTTGCCCATGAAGGTATTCTTTTTCTAAAGAGATTTTAAATACTTAGAGAGACCATAAATTATGTTCACAAAAACCAAAGAAACAAAAACAGAAAACAAACTTTCCTCCCAAGAGACTTCTAGAATGATTTTTAAGCTTTCAGATATTTACCAAATGAACATAAGAATGATTGTCTTAGGGCTGGCCCGGTGGCACACTGGAGAGTGCGCCGCTTGGGAGCGCGGCAGCACTCCTGCCGAGGGTTCGGATCCCATGTGGAGACCGGTTCCCGCTCACTGGCTGAGTGTGGTGTGGGCACAACACCGAGGGTTGCAATCCCGTTACCGGTCAGTAAAAAAGACAAAAAAAGGAAAAAAAAAAAAAAAAAGAATGACTGTCTTAGAATATTAGAAATGATTTTCTCAAATACAAAGGAGCATTGACTACACTTAAATTGTATTATATTTTCCTTAGAGAAGTTCTTATCACCCAGACTTTTATTGGTATAGAAATGTAAGCATTACATCTCAGGGTAAAGGAAACTTTAGCTATCCTGAGTTCACTGCTGCATTTTGGTTTGGAGCCTCCTACAAACTTAATGGTAGTGATGGCAGCAGGACTGATACTAGATTGGCTGAGGCTGGGTTTCTTTTGCTGGCCTGCTTCATACCTCCTTTTATTATCTTTGGTTACCTAGCAACAGGTAATGTTGACCTAAGGCCAGATGGTGCCGTGAAAGCTCTTCCCTGTGCTGTGATTTTGAGTGCTTGTTTGTTAACTACATTCCTTTGACATTCATGGAAAGGCTCACATTAGTGTGAAAAATGGGAAAACCGTGATTTGGCTAATGAAACAGTCAGTTATTATTTGAGTCTCTAATATATGATGAGTTTGTTTTAAAAATGTGCTGAATAACTTCTTTGATAATTCGAAGAAAAATAATTTGGTGGTGACTTAACATAATTTAAAAAGACGTGGAAGTGATTTCTCTACAGGTAGTTTCTTTCAAATTGCAGGTTTAAAGGTGGCTGATCACAGTAAGGAACTAATTGCCTGGTCTTAACTAGGCACACTGCTGCAAGAGATCTTGGAAACATTTCTTCTCCTGGTGTTTGAATCACCTTAATGATGCCTTGGTCTTTTTGGTATTGTGCATCATTTCAACAGAAAATGTGAACTAGTTTTATTCTTTTTTAAAAAGAACTGAGTTATGTATTAAAAGTTTAAAGTTGCTAAAAAGTGTTTCTCATACATTTTAAAAATCCCTTTCAGAGAGGAAAATTTGTTCTAAGTTATTTTGGGGGGAATGTGTGGGTACATGGGACTTCACCAATAGTACATGACAAGGCAGGAATCCCTAGTTCACTTTCCTTCTTCAGGGAGTCTGGGAGAGAAATGTGTTTGAGGAAGGGAGATTCTCAGTATATTGGGGGACTGAGTGGGGGCAGGGACTCTCCAGCAACTGAGGGCCTTTGTCTTCTTCTTGTACTCTTGCGGGGGCTGGTGTTCCAGGAAGCTGTTACTCTTCGGAGACCGTGTGGACCATAAGGTCCACCATCCAGATGCTGTAGCCAAATTCCTTATCATACCAGGAAATGAGCTTGACAAGGTTGTCACTGAAAGCAATGCCAGCTCGAGCATCAAAGATGGAAGAGCGGGTGTCACTATTAAAGTTGTTGAGACAATCTGGTCCTTAGTGTTGCCCAGGATACCCTTTAGGGAACCCTTTGATGTCTTCTTCATCACCTTCTCAGTGTTTTCATATTTGACAGCTTTCTTCAGTGAGCTCTCCATCCAGCTCAGGGATGACCTTGTCCAAAGAATTGGTAGTAGATGCAGGGATGTTGCTCTGGAAAGCCACATAGTTCTCACACAACAGTTTCCTAGAGGGGCTAGCTGTGGTCTTCTGGGTGGCAGTGATGGCATGAATTGTGGTCATGAGTCCCTACATGATGCCAAAGTTGTTGTAGATGATCTTGGCAAGGGGCTCCAGATAGTTGATGGTGCTGGAGGCACTGATGATGATTGGGTGGGATGCACCAGCATCACCCCACTTGACATGGGTGGGATCTAGCTCCTGGAAGATGGAGATGGCCTTTCTGTTGATGACAAGCTTCCTGTTCTCAGCCTTGATTGTGCCATAGGTTGAATCATATTGAAAAGTATAGACCATGCAGTTGAGGTCGCTGAAGGGGTTCTTGATGGTGACCACATCCACTTTGCCTGAGTTAAAAGCAGCCCTGGTGACCAGGCACATAATACAGCCAGATCTGTTTAGTCTGACCTTCACCATCATGTCTCAGGGATGTGGCTGGCACTTCACCAGAGGATGCAGTTGTTTGTGGAACACGGAGAAGCAAAGAGCCCTAAATTATTTTTTTTAACAGCTAATAATACTTCGTGACATTAGCCACTTTCTCTAATATCTCTGTGATATTTGTCACTTTTTACTTCTGAAACATAATTTCCAATACAATTGAAGTGTTGAAATTTATTGTATTGATGGAGAACCACAAGAATCTCAAATTTATGTAATCCAAATTTTAAAGTTAACTTTAGAGTGTTTTATATGGTTTTATGACTAATTTTCTACTTAATCATAATTTAATTTTAGAATAAATAAAATCAATTTAAATGCTTAGTATTTTGAAAAACAATTGGTTCCTAATTCAATCCAACAACACTTATTGTATGTTTATTATATTTATATGACAGTACAAGACATTTCAGGTCTTGCAAATATGACAAGACATATTCTTTGTGTTCAAGTAATTTATGATTTTATGAAGAAGATAATGGGTGTGCAAGTAAATATAAAGCAAAAAATAATGTAGTCACATACATAAATCTATGTAGATACAGATACATGTATTAGATTTGTTTAAGAGAAAAATAAGGGCTTAAACTTGCCTAGGAAAGTGGCTCTCAAACTCACACCCCAGACCAACCAGCAGAATCTGCATCATTTGAGAACTTTTAGAAATGAAAATTCTTGGGCCTAACCACAGACTACAAACTCAAGAGCTCTGGAGTGGAGTCTAACAATGTGTGTTTTCACAAGCCCTCTAAGTTATTCCAATGTACAATAAAATTTGAGAACCATTACTCCAGTACTGAGCTATCTAATATGGTAGCCACTACTTACATGTTGCTACATAATTTAATTTAAATTAAATCAAAATTTCAATTTCTCAGTTGCATTAGCCATTCAAATCAGTAGACATATGGGGTTATTAGTGGTCACTGTATTAGACAAAACAGATGCAGAACATTTTCACCATCGCAGAAAGTTTCACTGGATAATATTGCTTTAGAGCACAGAGGCCTCAATGGGAGATTATCAAGGAATGAAAGAAAGATTTAGCTCAGATCATAGGGATTTTTATATGCAATAGTAAGGAGAAACCGTACTCTGTTACCAGGAGAGAGTGATAAATATTTTTTGGGAAAAGGACATGACGAACGCTGGACTTCGTTTATGGAACTTCATTCTTCCAGTTTGGTGCCAGATAGTTCCTACTGAGTGAGACTAGAAGGGAATGAACACCAGTTAGACTTGTCCTGAGACTATAATAGTGGGAAGGAAAAGTAGAACCTGTGTTTATAAAATGCTGAGGATATCCACATCAGTAGGAACTGGTTGCTCTTTGAATTGGAGGCGGTCAGAAAGATAGAAAACTTGAATAAGATTGAATTTTTGAGTAAATGATTGGGGTAAAGTTAATGCCAATACCAGTGACAAGGAAATAGGAAGAGCAGTAGTTGAACAGATTAAGGGAAAAGAATGATGGGCTTGTCACGAAATTTTATTAAACCAATAGCTTTTATATTTACCCAGAAATTTTCGTGATTACTTTATAACACATCCTATCATAAACAGGATTACTATGTATTTTATCCTGTTATTTGACTGTCTACTAATTTTTTATGTAACTACTTCTAATGAAGAAACTGAACATTTTCTCACTAATTTTTTTCAAAGATTAAAGGTAAGAAGATAAATGCATCTGATGGAATATGTCAAGACCATTTCTTCCTTTTTTGCTGGAAGATCATTTTTCTGGTTGAAGGAATTACAGAGAAAGAAACCAGGTTGTAATGTTCTCTCTGAAATTCTAGTTTCCTTAAGTACACTTTGAAAATTATACAGAAGTTGAATTTTGTGGCACAATTGAAATGATTTTCAATTTTGTGTAGAATCTGATATTCTTTTTTGGAAATTCACAGAGTGCTTAGGGAATCAAGCATTGTTCTGTTTCTTTATTATCTTACAAATTTCACAGCAGTGTATACTTTTACACATGAATGTGCTTACATCCCTGTGGATTAATTTTATTTCTATCTGAAGATTTAAAAAACATATTAGCTAACATCATGTCAGAATGGCATGCATTTTAGGCCTGGTCTTTATAGAGACAGCTTAATTGATATAATTTGAGACATTATAGTATGGTAGGAAAAAAAAACATTTTGTTATGTGTCCAGAATCCTGAATTGCAGTTCTTACTTTTACTATTTTTAGGATGTTGGATGCAGAGTAAAATTCTATGAGCTAACATTTCTCATTTATACAATGAAAAGCTTGATCTAGGCTACCTTGTGTTTTTTTCTGGCTCTAAATAGGGCAATGCATGAAAACACAATTGCTTGAGATTGTTTATTAATTTCTATTTATCAAAGAGCATGCCTCATGGGTGGGAATGAGAAACACGGCAGGTAAATTGCTGAGAAGTTGAGAAAAATAGAATTGGGGACATAGGATGTACGTGTTTGTATTGAATTGGACAGTAGCAACTAAAGACCTATCATGAGGATTCTGAGACCTGGGGTATTGTTCCAAGAAGGGGAATTGCTGTTCTTATTTAGATTAGATTCTAATTGGGAATGGGGCGGGGGGTGGAAAATACCCGGGAGTGTTACTTAGAGTTGTAGGAAGTGGAGTGGGAGAGAAGCTTTTGTAAGACAAACACTGCTTATATAATGGTTATACTTGGTTTGCTTCTACAAGCTTCTGTTTATACTGTTAAATGCATGTATTCTGAATTTGTACACTGTGGAAGGGAATTGACAGATAAATTCATGGGTGACTATCTGATAGGGTAGAAAGAACACTGGGTAGGGGATCATGAGGTCTTGCTTGGGTACTAGATTGTGTCACAGTGTGGGCAAGTTGCTTATGTTGACAACTGTAACTATGCCAATTACCCTCTGAAAAAACTTGACACTCCTAGGCGTATCCAAGCAGCAGGGAAAGCGATCTGAGCAGCAAGTGGCTAAATTGCTTCAATTTCTGTTCAATCTACCTAGTTCACCAATTCGTTGAAATCTGTGGCACCCCAGATCAAATTTCCTTCTGGTAGCCATGCCAACAGGTAGACCTACACAGACCACATGGGTTTGTGAACACTCAAGATGCTGACATTGGCTGTGTCCAAACTAGAGGAATAAAGAATGGGTATGTGCAGCAGTAAGGAGTGATTAATTATTCAGAATCAGTTTAATGCCTTTTATATGTCTGTTTTTTTCCCCCTCTCATGATCTAGTACTTTGTCTGTGGCACCAATAATTAAATTTCTCTCTGGACCTTTCCAAATAGGGCTTTCTAATTGCAGTTTCTTAGCCTCCTAACATTACTAATTTCATTTATGTAGAGTCATTTCTTGTTGACACAAGGATGAATGTCTTTTATCAGTGAACCAGAGGGTCAGGCAAAAGCAGTTAAATCTGTGCTTGAACTTGGTCAGACTCTCCTTGTGTTCTTTGCTTCTCTCACTCCTTAGGCCACAAATTGCGTAATGAAAATGCACATACTATCTGTCTTCTGCAATTTTTTGACCAGAGATTTCTCAGTGACCAGAACATATTTCATTACTTTAAAGGAGTTCTTAAGACAGTTCTTCAAAATCTTTTGTAGGAGTTTCTATAAAATAAAACAATTTTATAATTCTTCAAATTAATTACCTCACTGATATATTTTCTTTAATATAAAACCATTTTGTGGTGTCTTATTTTAATATAATACAAGTCCCTTGTCAACCCTCTCTTTTCCAAGCAGTTTAACTTCTCTGGGCTGTTTTTTTCCCCTCCTGCAAATAGAGGAGCTGGGATTCAGCAACCTCTGAAGTCTCTTCAAGCTCTAAGACTAAGTCTAAAAGTTAAGGATAGTAAGAGGACTTCGCTTATTTCCCGAGACTGAAGTTGTGAAAAGTGTCTACAGTGCTGCTTTCTAACACATCCCTTACACTCCCTGAAGTGAAAAAAACCATTGCACCAGTCTGACACTGTATGCTACTTATCTTCTGATATCCCTCAATGGTTGCCTCTCATTCTTCCATGAAATGATTTTGCAAATATTCAGTCCTTGAAGCAAGTGGCATTTTTCTAATTTTAACTCAAGTCAATCAGTTGAGTGTGTATTGATGAACAAGCATTTGCTATAACTATGTCTCGAGTAATATCAAGCTGTATTGAATATGTGCCAAGCTTGAGAGATTTCTTAATTAACCTGCTGACACTGCCAATGAGAGCTCAAAGTTGTTTCAAGAAAGAGTCCTATAAGCACATGCCTCTTGGCTATTTTTACCATTTGTTCTGGTAACCCATGAATGTCATGTCTTTTATTTTTCTTATCAAAATTAAATAACTTATGAGGACCATTTAAATACGTGATTTCAATGATTTAAAATGCTGCTGACATTCAAATGCATTGAAATATGGGAATATCTAGGTCACAAGAAAGGGCCAAATGAGCTATTTTTATGATTTTAATTTACTTATTTATTTTATTCATTTATTTGGTTTTAGAAAGGTCTGTTCTGAAGCCATTTATCTGAAAAGTGTTACCTGAAAAGCTTAAGTCCTGAGGCCCTCTCCTAGGAGTCTCATATTATCATCTCGTATTATGATGCTTACCTTGCTATTTTTGAAAGTGTAGTGCAACTACTACTGTGGCTTTCACTCTGGAAAATGTGATATTTATCCGTTTCATTTTCTGTCAAATTCGTTTGAGTTTATTTGAAAAAAATAACTATAATAGAAATTATATATTCCATTAAAATAATACTTTCTTTATCATCATTTAATCTGCTAATTCAACAGCATTTTTAAAAAGTAAAGGATAATGTAAATACAGAAAATACACAAAGTACACTAATGTTAAGTGTGCAGCTTCATGATTTTTACATATATACCACCCAGATGAAGATATAGAGCATTTCCAATCTCCATAAGTTTTCCTGGTGCCCCTTCCCAGACTGTATCTTCCCTACCTGTTGAGGTAACCACTATTCTGATTTCTATCATCATGACTAATTTTGCAAGAATTTTTTATTTATATTTAAAGAGACATACAATGGGCCGGCCCGGTGGCACACTGCTACAGTGCGCCGCTTGGGAAGCGCGGCGGCGCTCCCGCCGAGGGTTCGGATCCCACATACAGACGGGCCGCTCACTGGCTGAGCGAGGAGCGGGGGCAACACCGAGGGTTGCGATCCCGTTGCCGGTCCCGGTCCAGTACGGGCGTGACACTGAGGGTTGCGATCCGTTGCTGGGCACGAAAAAAAAAAGACAAAAAGACAAAAAAAAAAAAAAAATAAAGAGACATACAATAGAAGCTTCTCTTTTAGTAGCTCACAGTATAATGGGTGGAGATAAGAGCCATGAAGAAATCATCAGTGTACAAAAATAATCTCTAAGTGCCATATAGTTATAAAAGTAATAACACTGTCTCAGATTTTATAATGCTTGCTATTTGCAGATATGTACATGTTTATAATCATAATTGACCCCTTGCAACACTTCTGTACAATGAATGCCATTATCTCTGTTTTCCAAAGGAGATAACTTAAGGTTGTAAAGGTTAGCTAACATGCCTGTATTAGTTCCCTATTGCTGTGTAACAAATTACCACAAACTTAGCAGCTTAAAATGACAAATTTATTATGTCACAGTTTCCATGGGTCAGGAACCTGGGCACAGGTTAGGAATGTCCTCTGTTTAGGGTCTCACCAGACTGAAAACAAGGTGTTGGCCAGGACTAAAAATCTCATCTGAGACTGGAGGTCCTCTTCTAAGCTCTCTGTAGAATTCATTTTTTTTTTTTTTTTTGTGGTTGTAAGATGGAGGCCTCTATTTTCTTGATGGCTAAGAGCTAGGGGTTGCCCTCTGCTCCTGAAGGCCAACCCTAGGTCCTAGCCATGTCACCCTCTGATGCTGGTAGTTTACTTTTTCATAGTCAGCAGGAGAATTTCTCTTACTTTGAATCTCTCTGACTTTTTTTTAAAGGACCTACTTGATCAGGTCAGGCCACTCAGGATGATTTCCTTTCTGATTAACTCGGAGTACACTGATTAGGAATCTTAATGACATATATGAATCTCCTCTCCCATATTATGCAAGATTATCACAGGAGTGATGTCTTCTCATATTCACAAGTCTCTCCTGTGGTCAAGGAGGAGAGATTATACACAAAGTGTGTATACCAATGGGCAGGCATATTGGGGGCCATGTGTCTCCCACTATTTCAAAAGTGTCAAATTAGGTGATTAAAAAATAAACTAAACCTTTTGACTGCATATCTTCTGTTCTTTAAACTATGCAATACTTCTATATGAATATGAAGAGTTAAACAGCATGAACAAAAGTCTCTTCTAGCCAGTGAGAGTTATCATTTATTGAATGGTTTTTATGTTCCTTTATCAGATTTAAAGCTATGAGCAATTTTACAGGAGGATTTTAGTCCCATTTTACAGATATGAAAGCTGATTACATAGCTTGTACATGAAGGAGTCAAATGAGTTCTCTCTGACTCCATATCCTCTGCTGTTATGCACTATATTACTTGCCTGAAGATAATATTTGAAGTAAACTTCAAAGGATGTGTAGATTCTAACAGCTAGAGATATAATCAGAAATTACCAATAACAGGCAGAAACAGCAGCAAGAACAGAGACATAGAGTTGGAAAAGTGTTGGGAAAAGAGATATATTGTTTGAATGGTTATATTACTGACAGCATAGCTGAATTGTACCAACCAATTTTCTCTTTCTCTTGGAATAGCATTTTATTGGCTAATAGTTGATTTTGATACCAAGGACTTACATTTACAAACATAGTAAACAGCACTGTGGAAGTTTGTGGTGTCTCATGTAAAGAACATGTTCATTTCCTATGCAAGATCTTTTTCTTGAGAACCTTTGGGAGAGATTTCTTTCTAGTTTTCAGATGAAGAAGAGCTGTGTTCACTGAACTGAGTTACAATTATTTTTCTCCTTTATCTGCTTAGAAATCTCAGTGCCGAATTTATGTCCCAACTATAACATGAGTCTGACTTTATGATCAACTTGCTTCCCGTGTTTTTGGTTTCACTGTCTTATAACATATTTTTATCTCTATAAGTTGCCTTAAACTCTTTTTGAAACTAGTCAGGGTATGAATATGAGTTAATAAATATATGAATAAAATTTAGGCAGGTGGTTTACAGGAATGACTCATGAATTTGCAGATAGGCAGGGAGCTCTGAAAGATATGATTTCTTTTTTTTTTTTTTTTTTTTTTCCCCCCTTTTTGTCTTTTTTCGTGACCGGCAACGGATCGCAACCCTCAGTGTCGCACCCGTACCGGATCGGGACCGGCAACGGGATCGCAACCCTCGGTGTTGCTCCCGCACCTCGCTCAGCCAGTGAGCGGCCGGTCTGTATGTGGGATCTGAACCCTCAGCGGGAGCGCTGCTGTGCTTCCCAAGTAGCTTCACTGCTACAGTGCGCCACCTGAAAGATGATTTCTTGATGCTTAACCACCAATCCTCCTAAACTGAATTGAAACAAAACTCTAAATCATTAGCTTGGCTCTTATGCTATTGTCAGTAGATCCCAATGGCCAGTCCCAGACAGAGTATGAATTGGACCAACTAATACAGATTCCACTCTGGGTTTACCTTTATTTAACTTAGAAAATAATTGGATGTAAATGACATAAAAAGAGAGTTGTGAGAAATTAAGGTCCTTCAAAACTTACTTCTGTAGCTGTGTCAGCTCAATTTAGATAAAAGTATGCTGGCACAGACTCACAGAATGTGGTACATCAGCAAAGTGATGATTTTTACAAATAAGAGTGCCACGCCTCTTTCACATTTTCAGAAATGTAAAATGTATAAGAAAAATGATGCTATACAACTCTGTTGCAACTGTGATGCAATAATTTTTTGTAATGATAACCTGTCTAAAAGAATCTATAGCAATAGCTATGAACATTTAATGAGTAAAACTCAGCAAAAGAAGTAAATTGAGAAATCTAAGACTCCATAAAAATTCCAGGAAACAAGAAAGATGGTTATGGGATAAGAAGAAGTTAAAGAATCATGTAATACAAAAATATGGAAAAGACAACAATGACACAGTATGAGGGCGTGGAAGAAGAGGTAAATGTCCTTGGAAGCATTGAAGACTACAGCACAATGAGAGAGGTGAATAGTCAGATGATCGTATGGAGGAGAAAGCAAACAAGATGATCAAAAAGACACTGGTCTGGAGGCAAAAGAAAGACAGGGGATGCCGAGAGGTGTCAATCATAAATGCACGCGATTGTGAAAGATGAATACCGGTGCCGCAGGATATTGGGTTGGCACAATAGCAACGAGTTGCCTGGTAATGCTCTTTCATGTAAAATCAAGGGGAAAATAAGATACTCTTTCATATTAAATTCATAGAGATTCTAATTTACCAGATTTGTTTTAACTCTTTGGGCCTTAGATACCAAGAAACAACTGTACTTATCTAGTCAGCATCCTGAGGCTAATCAATTCAAATCTGATATATGAATACATTTCAGTGAATGCCTGTGTTAGTTTCCTATGGCTGCTCTAACTAATTACTGTAAACTTAGTGGCTTTAACTAACAGAAATTTATTTTCTCATAGTTCTGGAGGCTAAAAGTCTGAATCCATTTCACTGGCCTGAAATCAAAGTGTTGGCTGGGTCACATTCCTTCTGAAGTTCTTTTCTGGCTTCTGGTGGCTGCCAGAATTCTTTGGTTTATGGCTGCATTTAATTTCTATGCTCAAGGCAAGAATCTTCATATTTCTGCCTTCTTTATCGTGTGTCACCTTCTACTCTGTGTGTATAAAATCTCTGTCTGTCTCTCTCTTAAAAGAATACATGTGATGACATTGACGGTACAACTGGATAATCCAGGGTAATCTCCCCATCTTGAGATCTTTTATGTAATCAAAGACCCTTTTTCTAAATAAGATAGCATTCACAATTTTTAGGGATTAGAACATGATACCACTGGGAGCTGTCATTTAGCCTACCACAGCGCTCAATTTAAAGGTAAATTGGTGTTTTGGTATAAAATAAAAACTTTGATGTAAATTTGCTCTTTCTTAACCTCTTTAGGCCTCAGTTTATTCATCCTTCACATGGTAAACACGTGGAGGTTCCTGATGGAGGAACCCGGGGAGAGCGTGGAAGCTCTGTGCCCCTTCTCCCACACCTCTCCCTATGCTCGTATCTCTTCATCTTTATATTTGGAATATCCTAATAAACCAGTAAATGTATTTTAAAAAAGAATACAATGGAAGTCACATAGACTTTGCACACACAGGCATTCAGGAGACTGGGAAATTGCTGAATATAGCTAAGAAATATTGCAACACTGGCTTCTGACTCACAAAAATAAATTTCTCTGAAATTTCAGCCTTTTTTTGTGTGTGTAAAACCCTGTCTTATCTACCATGGTGTTTTCACAGTATAATAATAAAATAAGTTTAGAAATTTTTATTTGTTTATTGTTAATTTCTGTATTTCCTTCATATTTTATTTTTATCTATTTTTTCCCAAGACTTGTTAAACTGAGATGTGATTACAATTGCTGACAGAGACAGTGATTACCAATATTGTAAGAGTTACAATAAGTAAGAATCTGCCCTGAAGTTCAACAGTGTAAGCATCAGAGCACTCAAATCGAACAACTTTAAATAAGAAAGTTTAAAAGCATTCTATTAAACAATAAGAGTGATATTTACAGAACATAAAATAAGATCAGAATGTTCCAAATAAGAGAACTAGAGTTTTTGGAAATTGAAACAATGGTTACTAAATTAATAAGATACATTCCTTATCAAATCCAGTATATAGTGAAAGTAGATTAACTATTGCATTGTATTAAATTTGATGATGAGAAGATGACTTTGAAATCAAAATAGCACGGCATAAAAAAGGACACATGAACGAATGAAGCAGAGCTCGCACAAAAAGTCCACACATTTACAGTCAATTGATCTTCCACAAAGACGTTGAAAACACACAACGAGGAAAGGACAGTATCTTCAATAAATGGTGCTGGCAAAACTGGACATCCAAATGCAGAAGAATGAAATTAGACCTTTACCTCATACCATGTACAAAAACCGTCTCAAAGTAGATTAAAGGCTTAAATTTAAGATCTGAAACTGTGAAATTACTAGAAGAAAACATAGGATGAAATCTCCATGACATTGGTCTGGGCAATGATTTTTGTTCATAAACCCCAAAACACAGGCAGCAAAAGCAGAAATAGACAAATAGGATTGAATAAAACTAAAAATCTTCTGTGCAGTGAAGGAAACAATCAACAGAATGAAGAGAACTTACAGAATCATGCTTTTGATAAGGGGTTAATTTCAAAAATGTATAAGAAACTCACTCAATAGTAGGAAAACAAATAACCTGATTAATAAATGGACAAAGAACCTGAATAGATATTTCTCTAAAGAGGACATACAAATGGCCAATAGGTATATGAAAAAAATGCTCAACACCACTAATCAGCAGAAAAATGCACACTAAAAATGCAATGCAATATCACTTCTCTCCTGTTAGAATAGCTATTATCAAAAAAATAGATCAGGGCTGAAGACAATTTGAAGAAAAGGGTACACTTGTACACCATTGGCGGGCATGTAAATTAGTAGAGCTGTTATGAAAAACAGTATGGAGTTTCTTTAAAAAATTAAAAATAGAACTATTATACTATCCAGCAATCTCACTACTAGGCATATATCCAAAGGACATAAAATCAGTATGTCAGAGATATCTGTGCTGCCATGTTTATTGCAGTATTATTCACAATAGCCAAGATATGGAATCAACCTAAGTGTTCATTGACAGATGAATGGATAGAGAAAATGTGGTTATATGCACAATGGAACACTACTTGGTCTTAAAAATAAGGAAATCCTGTCAATTACAGCAGCATGGATGAACCTGGAGGACGTGGTGATAAATGAAATAAACCAGACACAGAAAGACAAGTACCACATGATCTCAGTAATATGTGGACTCTGGAAGAGTGGAATTCACAGAATCAGAAAGTAAAATAGTGGTTACTAAAGGCTGCGGAATGGGGAGATTGGGAAGATGGTGGTGAAATGATACAAAATTTTAGTTAGACAGAAGGAATAAGTTCAAGAGATTTATTGTACATCACGGGGCCTAGAGTTAATAAAAAGATATAGTATACTTGAAATTGCTAAAAGAGTACATTTTAAGTGTTATAACAAAAAATGGTGTGTATGTGAAGTAATGCATATGTTAAATAGCTTGATGTAGACATTTCACACATATACATATATCATAATACCATGTACACATAAATATATACTTAACAATTTTTACTTCTCAATTAAAAAAATAAATTAAAAGACAACCTTGAAATTTGTTCACAGAAGTTTTAGGTCCAAATAAAGGTTTGGACTTATAAGGGGGGACCATAACAATAGATTTTTAAAAACTCAGGCTTTGCTTATTTGATTTCCAGAAGAATATTTTTTACATATTAACAATTCTGAAAACAGGATGTACCTAACAGTCTACACCATCTGACAATCTCTGTTGCTTTATTTTTTGTACATTTTAATATCTCTGAAATTGAGTCGAATCTTATAGTTGATGGCATCATAGATTTGCTAAGAGTGAGAAATAACAGTTGCAGAAGTGTTAAAGGACAGCAGTATTCAAAACAAGGATGTGAGGAGAAGCAGCAATAAAAAAGAACTAATAAAAAAATTTGCCACTTAAGGCAAGAATTTACAAGTTACTCTAAGAGCAAGAAGGACAAATAAAAAAAGACCACACTTGGATATATTTCAGTAAATTTTCTTAATGTCAATGGTTAAGTGAGAATCATGTAAGTATCCAAAGAGAAAACAACAACAACAACAACAACACACACACACACACACACACACACACACACACACACACACACACACACACACACAGAGCAGGAATCAGGTTTGCAACAGACGTCTTATCTTCCACAGCATGACTGTCATTGAACCTTGCCATAAACTCCCCATAGGCTCCTTTTCACTCGTGCTAACCTGCATCCTCCCTCTCCTTACATCTCACCATATGACTGGAAAGAATATTGAACCAAGAGTTAGAAGATTTTGGATTCTAATCCATGCTCTGTCTCATCCAAACTCCCCCATCTTCACCAAGAAATTCTGGAAGTTAGAAGATTTGGGTTCTGGTTTCTCTTCTGTCCCAACCAAACTTACCCATGTTCGAGTCGGAAATTTCATCATTTGAGACTTCAATTTCTTTATATGTTAACAAATTTGAATTGATCTCTAATGGCCTTTCTAGCTGTAGTGCTCTTTGATAACAAGGTGGTCAAAAACATTTTTTATAATCATAACAGAGTTTGAGAAGTACCTTTGTAGTTTGGAAGTGGGGACCAGAATGCCATGGATATGTCGGGTTTTTATTTTTTTAAATTTTCTATGATATTGGTGGTTTTATTAAAGAATGCGTCCCTGTAACTAATTCATTCCAAACCTGCCAGAAGAGAAGGAAGCACTTACCATGCTTACCCAGAGTTTTGGCATTATTGCCATAATTTTAACTTGAATAGAAATGTTTTGGAAGTAATTATCAATTCCAATATTAAGGTCCATGACTGCTAGACCAATTAATTAGCAATTTTCTGATTAGTAATATTCTATGTTAATAGAAGAATGTTGAATAATTTAAAAGAAAAGCTCAGAAATCAAAATTATTTTAAGCAAGGGTATTTCTATGTATTACAAGAAAATATCTGTAGTCTACCTAATCATCATGTTTCAGTATAGTATTCAACATCCCTTAGTGAAATCAGAAATTTATCAACCAGTGTCTTCATTAAAAAAATGTCCCTTCAATAGCTTTCATCTCTTTTGAAAAAATGACAGATTTTAAAAGTAGTCATAATCTATCTTGATATCTTACAAAGTATTAATGCTTCCCTTCAAGACAAGTATATTTAACAATGGATCAGTGTCAACTCTAGTAACATACAGCAATCAAAACTGTAATGCAACAATCTTTCATTACTGACTAAATGGTAGAATAAAGGCTATGATCATTAAGTTTACAGATTATCTTAAACTACTTATGGTACAGTGTTTCACAACCAGAATATTGACATTCATACAATCCACTGGTCTTTTTTAGACTTTGCAAGTTTTTCTTGTAACATTGTGTGTGTGCTTAGTTCTGTGCAGTTTTATCACATGTGTAGAATCCTGGATCCAATACCATAAGGACCCTGGTCTTACCCCTTCATAACCTCGCCACCTCCCTCCTGCCCCATCCCCCATTCCTAAACCCTGGCAACAATTAATGTATTCTCCAGTTCCATAATTTTGTCATTTTAAGAACATTACATAAATAAAATCATATAGTATTTAAACCTACAAAAATAAATAAACTAGCAAGGGTGAGTATTTTGGAAAGTAGAAACTAATTACAAAGTGATCATAAATTGAAGAGATGGTCAGGACCAAGCAGAATGTTCATTAGAGTTAAGTGCATCCCAGATATGTGCAATTGGCAAGCTTGTGGTTAAATATAATAATAATATTTTAGTCTGTGCAGTGTATGTAACACATATGCCACTTACATTAGGAGATGATAGTTTAAAGGGCAATTCAATTGTTGCAGCATGCCTCACTCTGACGCTATGAGAGACAGTGTAGGGGGAGGATTCTATTATAGAATTACTGATTTTGAGGTCTTCAAATGACCTCAGAGTTCTTTTCTTTCAATACCTTAAGTGTATTTGACTGTAATTCCAATGGGAGATATAAAGTAGGAATATTTTATTTATAAAAACAAACCCAGAATGTTAATTTTCTCCAAAGTAATTTTGAATTCACAAAGTATAAAGCATGAATGCATAACAGGTAGCCTAATTCTATCAGTAGTCACAGGTGTTACTCAAAGAATTCTTTATGCTTCAGATTGGTAGAAACGAAGTCACAAGTTTCATTCTGAATTATATTTATTATTCTTTACCCATTTTAACTGTAGAAGAAAGTGAAGTGTATGACATTATATATATGTTAGATATCATATAGTTTTATAAGAATGCTGATAGTTTTATAAGAATGCTATTTATTTATACTGCATATCTCCAAGGCAGAATTTTCTTATTAAATATTTGTAATAATATTTATGTATTTGAAATACAATTTTGTTGAGAACTCTATAAATAATTAAAAGAAATTCATAAATTATTTACTGATTTTTCAAAGCTCTTCAACAATAGGAAAATACTCACAATTTGTGATACAAAGCATGTAACGAGAATATCACCCGGCAGCACTTCATACATTTTAGCAGTCATTAAGCTGACTTAATATTACAGTGATAAACAATGTGAAAAATAAAGAAAGCAGAATTCTTAAAGTCAGGACATCCACGAAGAATAATACTTTTCATAGAAGAGCTTGAACACAAATATACAAAATATAGATGCATATTAAAAACAGCAGCACTGTAGAGCTTAGGGAAAAACCTGTTAAACTAATAAATTCAGTTGTACTAGTAATGATCTTTTGAAATGAGAGTTGCTGATATCCTAATGTTATGGATCACATTGAACTGACACCAATATAAATGTTAAGTGCAATTATACAGTGTTTCAAATGGTAATAGAAGATCAGGAACTATTGGCTTATTTGGGGACAGTTAACGTTTTCTCACTTTCTTGGAGCCCTTGCAATCCTATAGATAATTTTCAAACATCCTGTAACTGTATAAAGAATAAAATGAACCATCCTTTCTTCTTTTCAATTCTATACTCTAAGTTTTTATAGTAAATATGTGTAGATGATTGTCCTGTTATATGTGACACCTCTGCCTTATTACCAGCTCTGGGATTTGTGTTTGGCACATAATAAGGCTCTATTACAATTTTTTTTTATTGAAACATAATTGGTTATACATATTTGAGGGGTACACAGTTGACTATCAATATTTCAATGTGCGATAATCAAACCAGGATAATTGGCAAATTCATCGCTGCAAAATGTACTCATTCTTTGTATCCACTGACCAATTGAAAGGATTAATTAACTGATTCGACAAGCATTGATCAGTACCATATACAGTAACAGCATTCGGCTTTGAGATTTAGCTGTGCTTTGTTTTAGGATTTTGCAGCTTAATGGGACTGGCATTCAGGCCTCAGAGACTTCAAAGTCCACTGGAAAAGTCAGACTTGAAAACAAATAGTAACAGTATGGTGTGATGATTAAAGTTTATACAAAGTGCTAAGCCAGTATGGGAGCCCAACTCCTGCATCGGCAGGTTGAGAAAGACTTCCTAGGGAGACTCTTCTTGAATTTCTGTGTCTGAAATGAATAATAGTTTGATCTTCTGGTGGATTTTTATTTTATTTGAGGATTTACAATCCTAAGTTAAGCCTTACCTATTTATTTAAACTTTCACTCATTCATATTCCAAATACTTTTGGCTATTTTTGTATAGGTGCTTGAGATACATAAATAAATAAGACTATTGCCCTAGAAGCTAGATATAAAGATGCATTTTCTATATCTCTGTGAAATATCTAAAGCAAAAGGCGGAGGCACGTCAATAATGTAAGACACTGTGATATGTGTCACTATAGATTTATTCACAAATTCCCAAGGGAGAGTTAACTCAGCCTAATTGTGGAAAAGGTGGCATAAAATGATTAAATAGAGATCCCCAGATGAGAAAACATCTGAATTGGGTATAGAAGGATGAGCAGTAGTCAGTCAAGTAGCTGAACTACGGAGAGAGGGAAAGGGCTGTTTTCATGAGAAGGAAACTACCTTAAAAAAAAAAATTAAAAGGCACAAAAGCTTTCTAGGTTCACAGAGCTTCAATGTGTTAATATATTTTGATAGTAAGTTGGATTTATTTGTTTTTTTGGCTGTTTGTATTCTGAAAGTAGCTAGCCAATAAGGACTTTAAATAGATCAATTTTTCGTGTTAAAAGAGACACAAAGTAGAGTGGAGAATACATTGGAGAATAAGTAACTTGGAGGAGTTTAGAAGGCATATAGTATTCCTTGAAAGAAATGATGAATATCTCAACCAATGTAGTAGCAGTGTGGGTGGAGAAGTGGGTAAATAATTTAGAGCTACTGAGCAGAAAAAATATCAACAGGAACTTTTTTATGGCTATTTGTTTCTATTCTGCCTCTTCTGCCCTGTTTCATGAAAAACTTAAGGCAATTTATAGGCATATATATAAAATGCAACAGCAAAACATATTAGCTCATAGGATTATATTACTATCAAGGAGACTGGTGATTGATCAATTAGCAATTGGGCTAAGGAAGAGGGAGGAAAAGAAGATAGCACCTTGGCTTTTTTGCTTGGAAAATAGACAGATGCAATTTTTCTTCACCAAAATAAGAAATAATATGGGAAAATTACCTCCCCTGGAAAGGAAATAAGTTTAGTTTTGTACATATTGGATTTGAGGTATCTATGAATCATCTAGATGGAGATACTTAAATAACAGTTGGATATTTTAGTTTAAAATTCAGGAGAAAAATTTGAAAGACATTAACAGTGGTATACAGTATCGAATATTTCCTTCAAAAATGCTGCATAAAAACTATCCCAAAGCTCAATAGTTTACAACAAGTGGCACTTATTTCTTATTACCCAGTCTGTGGGTCAGATGTGACTCTGCTGGACTAAGTTGAGCTTGTCACCAGGCCACAGTTGATCTCAGTACTGCTTCATAGATCTTCTCGTCCTGTAACTAGAGGCTTCTCAAGAGATGTTCATCTCATGGTGGATGGCTAAGAGACAAGAGGAGCTAGCAAAAGTGCATGGTATCTCTTGAGGCCTCAGTGTGCACCCAGCAAACTTCCCTTATTATCATATTCCATTGACCAAAACAAATCACATGGACAAGACCACCATAAAAGGAGGTTGGAAGTGTACTTTTCCCAGAGGAAACTATGGAAAGGGTAGGGAGCAAAAGGAGCATTCTGAACAAAAAATGCAATTTCCTACATGTAGTGCTTGGATTAATAGGGCTGAATGACATCCCTCAACGAGAGTGGGTAAAGTAAAAGACGATGGTGATAGCATCTTCAGAAACACTAGTGTTTAAGGACTAACCCCAAGAATGGAAATTTTAAAAAAGGATAGAATAACATCAGGGAAGAAGAGAGTTTTTGAAGTCAAAGAAAGGGAGCTTCAATGAGTATGAACAAGGAAAACGGTACCTCATCCTGTGCAGAGCTCAAATCAGGATTGAAAGTGTCTTTTGCACGTCACTGTTGAGATCATTAATGAGACTAGTTTTTTGATAATGTTGGAGGCAGAGACAAATTGTAATAAGTTCAGAAATGGATGGGAAATGAGGAAGGGGGTTCACTGTAAACTACTCCTTTAAAAAATTTGTCAGAGAAAGAGAAGAAGCATGGAAGTCTGAATTTGGCTGGCCACCTGTGTTTGAGAATGTGATATCCCTTTAAAACCTCATATAAGATTAGATAAGCTGAAAAAAATTAGATAAGTTGAAAAATGATTTCTTATTTGAAAATAATAATAGATCAATAATCCTATACTTTAATGACTATACCTTGAAATCCATTAAAAATAGTCAGCTATAAATAACAAGATTTATTTATTGCTATAATTGTAAAAATTGGTCAAAAATGTTTTATTCCCATATGCCCAGCATTATGAGGATGTAGGTGTAAAAATATTAACATAACCTAGTTTTCAAGTTTAAGGAAATTTCTCGATGAAAAACTCATGAGTTTTGGTTATAAAGCCTATATGTGTGTCTACCAATTCACCTGAGAAATACTTCAATTATGTTGGTATTAAGCTTAAAAATCATGTGATTTACTCCAAATACACATCTTTCTAGATTTATTCTAAGGAATGAAAATTTGATCGAATGCGCCAATTTTGAGACTTTTCATTGCTATGAATTTACTTTTTTCACATCTGATGTTTGTGGCTTTAAAATGTAGAAGCATTAGTAAAGATTGCTACTCTGATGACAGAGAAAACCATCAAGATAAGCAGGGAAATGCATGAAAAAGGAGGAAGGAAAGAAAATTTTGCATTGCAAATAAAGTTGAAAGGATATGGGCTGAAAATAATTATATGTGCACGTGCTTAAAGTCAAGGCATTTGGGACCATTACCTGTTTGGAAAGAATAACATGTGATGGTGTTTATAGAAATTACTCGGTTTTTAAATCTCTTGCACTCCTATTCAGCAACCTTCAGAAGCATCTAATCAGCCTCTTATTTTTTTCTAAATCTCTGATACCCTAGTTTATACAACGTTACCTACAATTTTCCATTTAGCAGATTCTTACAGGGAGATAGAGATAGCTTAAACATTCTTAGGCTAACTTTAGTTTCTAACATTTTTCTTTCTTTAACAATGAGCTTCAGATTATCGGCAGACACATTTTACATTGAAACAGCTAATAATTTGTTCTGATTTTGATGTTATACTTTTATAATTTCTCTACTAGTTGAGGCACAAATAAAAATTCTGGTTTAGGTCTTTCCTTCTTTGTACTTCTGTTGCATCTTAATATACATACCCAGTTTTCTAGTTGAACACATATTGAAATGCATTTATTTTCATGTTTTCCTTTTTTCTTTTTTTTACTCTGGGAAGTGATCAGGTTATTCACCCATGAACCTAATATAGTTACGTGACTTACTGAGCTTTTAATAATTTTTAAATAAATGGACAAATAATAAATGAAGAGATGTAATTATAATAGTGAAGAAACAATTGTAGGATCAAAATATCTTCCTTTCTTTTCTTTGACTTTTGATTTCATAGAAATGTATGTTAGTAGAGAAAGTTGAATTAAGAACACATGATTCTTTTTCTCTTGCAAAAATAAATTGAAAAAAGACATAATATTGGTATAGTTGACAGTGGGCACAAATCTATGATAGTTTATAAGCTAAATGAAATTGGATTTTATTGCATAGCAATTATTATATTATTCCAGTGTTAGGATGTTGTAGTCGATTGAATTATGTCCCCCCCAAACTCACTGAAGCTTGAATTGTGTCTCCCAAGTTTTATGTATTAGAAACTTGGTCCCACTTTGACCATTAAGAAGGTGGGAAATCCTATTATGGTAATTGAAAGGTGGAGCCTTAAAGAGGTGATTAGATTGTAAGACCATGCATAGTGAATGGATTAAAAATGTTGGTCAGAGGCGTGGTTCTGAGGGCTTTAAAAGAAGAGGAGAGTCTGTCTTTCTCTCTCTTGCTCTCTGTGCTCCACCGTTTTCACAGTGTGATATTCTGCTGTCACTGTCACCACCACCAAGATCTTCACCAGATGTATTCCCTGGATTTTGGACTTCCTAGCCTCTGAAGCTTATGGCAATAAATTTCATTTTCTTACAAATTATCCAGTTCCATGTATCTTGTAACAAGCAATGGAAATGCACTATTATAAATGTCAAAGTAAAATTTTGCTCCTCCTTTCAGAAGTTTGTTGTAACTGAGAGAGAAGGACCTGCTAATGCAAGGAAGACTGAAGAGGAAAAGGGAAGATCACAGAAGACATCATGACTATGAATCTTAGAAAAAGGCTGCAGTGCAGAACTCCGCCAAATTTGTAGAGTGGTGCCATGTAGGTCAAAACCAAAAACTGCCTTTTTTTTTTTTTTCTTTTTGTCTTTTTTCGTGACTGGTAACGGGATTGCAACCCTCGGTGTCACGCCCACACCGTGCTCAACCAGTGAGCGGACCGGTCTCTATATGGGACCCAAACCCTTGGCGGGAGCGCCACCACACTCCCAAGCGCCGCACTCTACCAAGTGCGCCACCGGGCCAGCCCGCCTTTTGTTTTATGAAACAGAAATGCGTGCATGGGTTCTTAGCTAAAACTCTATTTGGCCCTATTGAAAATCAAGTTAGTGAGAATAAAACAGAAACACACAGCAGCAACATCTTGATGAGGTGGAGAAGAAGGTTCTGAAGGGGAAGCAGAGGCATCTGCTGAATTTTGCCATTGAAGGAGAAGTAAAGATTGGAAAAAACATAACAAACGAAAACAAAACCCACATACATTTCCACTACAGATGCAAGAAAAAAGTGTTCTTGCGCTTTTTTTCTGTCTGATTGTAGCTGTGGAGATTGAGTAGTGGAATACAGGAAGTATAATAACATGGAGGGAGGGAGACAGATAATTAATGTAACTTAGAAATAGCCTTGTGAACAGTGAAGAGTCTTTTTTATTCCAAAAAAGCAATCTAAAATCTGAGTTTTAGAGACAAACTCATTCATAGCACAAGCTATCTCATAAGACACTTATGTGAACCAGAAAGAATCCATGCTAGACTGAAGTACTGTCTTGTCCTACTTGACATGAAGTTCCTGCAATTAACTAGACTTGAAAGAACTTTGTTAACAAGATGAATAATGAACAAAAGGAAACCTGCAATGGAGAAAAAGAATAAACAAGATGAATAATGAACAAAAAGAAACCCGCAAAGGAGAAAAAAAAAGAAAAGAAACAATTAACAAATAGAGAATATTTACTTAAAAAAGGTTTTCATGACCCAGATGAAAATCGTGACCAAATTTATAGCTATGGATTAGAGAAACAAACTTTTCATCCTCAGAATAAGAGTTTCAAGAGTTTTCAGAAGAAAACTTCTGTGCTAACTAAAGACAAATGAGAGACAAAGGGAGAAAAACTGACAGTAGGACATGAGATGAATATCAAACCTATTCAACAGAAGGACTAGTGCTAAAATAAAACTATTCAACTGAAGGACCAAGCAACTGAGGCTTCAGAGCAGAAAATTATGTTAAAAATCATTAAAAAGTAAAAAAGATCGTGCCACCTCATTCTGTGAAGAGAATTGGCCTTTAAAAATCAAAAGAACAGCAATGACAAAAAGTAGAGGTGATATCAGTGTACAGATTGCTTTACCCTTTAAAACTTTGAGTCAAAAGATATTAATATAAACTTGGTGAAATCAGCAATAGAATTATATTAAAATGTATGAGGGAGAACACTAGAAGTACTAAGAAAAATAATACAATGAAGTAAAATGAAGTAAAATCCAGTGGTAGGGGGAAGAAAGTCTTGAGGAGGGGAGAAATTGGAAATATGCGTGAAGGTGACCACAAGAAAATTCCTGTGTCAATCATTTGCCTGGTTGTTTTTTGTATTTTTATATCTGCCTTGCTCTTCTCTATATCAAAGGAATTGACCCCTGCAAATTTCATTTTCTAGGCTTCTACCTTTGGCAATGTATCCTTTGAGTACTTCCATTGCCAAGTGCTCAACTTGCCCATAGCAGAACCCAGAACTGAGCCAGCAGTACGGAAACGTTTGGAGAGGCAGGGGCAGTCAGGAGCCCTGTGAAACACTGGTTACTTTGGACCTCTTTCTTCACTGAGGTAAAGGGCTTGTCCTCACAGATGGATATACACCTATTCTATGCATGTATTTGTATTGGTGTTTCCAGCCGGCACTGCTTCTGCCATCACACCATTGCTAGGTTTACAGAAAATCTTGGAAGCCATCAGTATTCCATATGCTTCTGTCCATGTAAATCACTGGTCTCATCATATACCACTCATCTAAGAGCACCTGTAATATAGCAATGTGAACTTAGCTTACAAATGCTTATCAGAAAAACTTATTATTCTAATAAGTATTCTCTAAATTAATGCATAAACGAACAAAATCCCAACAATTTAATAAAAGCAACAATAGAATTTCTAAAGAGCTAGAGAAGCTAATCACAAATTTCATATATTAAAAAGGTAAGTAAGAACAGCCAGAAAATTGGGAGTGGGGGTAGGGGCTGGGTAGAGAAAGTAATCAATGTCTACTCACAACAGTCATTAACATATAAAATAAAACCAGAGTAACTAAAATGAGATAATAGGACACATATAGAAAGTAAAATTAATGGAAATTGTTACATGTTCAGAAATATGCTCACATACAAGCATAGATTTAGTAAATGATGAAGATATCATATTTTAGTGCAGGGATATATTTCTATTTAATTTAACAAAATACATTTATCAAACAACTAATTTAAATTACACTTAATGTTAAAAGATTGAATACTTTCCCCCCAAATCAGGAAAAAATACAGATTTTGTCTCTTACCACTTCTCTTCAACATCATTTGTGGTCCTAGCCAGTGCAATACATTGTGAAAAGGAAATAAAAATCATATAAATAAAGGAAGGAAGTAAAAGTATATTTATTTATAAGTTACATGACCAGGTACGTAGTTAGCCTGAAGGAATCCACAGAGACCTATGAGATTTAAGGTTCTTTAGAAACTCTATTTCTATATGCTATTAACAAACTGGAAAATAAAAATTTTAAAATTCCAAGTACAATAACATCAAGACACATGAAACACTTGGAGATAAATGTAACAAATATGTACAAGATCAGTTGGAGTAAAAATACAAAATACAGAAGAGATTAATTAAATATCTAAATAAATAAATAAACATACCATGTTATAGATTTGCAATTTCAATATTGTTAACAATTATTCTCAAATTGATCTATAGGTTCAATGAACTTTTATCCAAAATTTTTACAGATTTCTTTTGTAGAAACTGACAAGCTAATTCTAAAATATATATTGTAAAATATACTAGTTCAGGGATAACAATTTTGAAAAAGAAAAACAATGGGAGAACTTAAGCTATCTGATTCTAAGCCTTACTATGTAGCTCCAGTAATCAAGATAGTTTAGTATTTATGTAAGGGTAGACATATAAAACAATGGAACTGAATATAGAGTCCAGAAATAGACCCACACATATGTAGCAAACTTATTTTTAATAAAAGTGCTAAGGTAATTCAAGGTAGAAAAATATTGTTTTCAAGAAATGGCTCTGGAACAGCTAGATACATTATGGACAAAAGTGAATGTCTTGCACTAACTCACAATGACATGAATACTATCTAAAAAGAGATTATAGACCTAAATGTAAAATCTGAAAGTATAGAAATTCTTTTTTTTTTTTTTTTTTTTTGCAGATAACAACCTTT
>NW_007726551.1:483686-504222 GCF_000696425.1 Galeopterus variegatus
GGGTCTGTGGCAGTCTGACGAGCTTCTCTCTGCCTTTGTGCTGGCAACAACCATTCTTTCTGTCTCTATGCCTTTGACTATTCTAGGTACTTCATATTGAAAGTATAGAAATTCTAAAAGAAAAGAGAGGAGAAAATTTTTAAGGGCTCAGGGATGTAATTTTTTTTAATTTGAGACAAAAGAATGGGTCATAAAAGAAAAATGTTGTTTAATTAAATTTCATTAATATTGAGAATGCAACTTTTAGTCATTTAAAATTGTTAGAAAGATAATAAATCAGACCAGGTAAAAATTGTGTGTGTGTGTGTGTGTGTGTGTGTGTTTGTGTGTGTATGTGTGGGCATCTGACAAAAAGCTAGCATTCATAATACATAATTCTTAAAAGCTCAGTAAAATGAAGAAAACTCAATAGAAACCAACTGAAAAAAATCTTTGAACAAAATCTTCATAGAAGATAACATATTACTAGCAAATGAGCACATTAGCAGATACATGACATCATTATTCACCAGGCATTTCAAATTAAAAACCACAATGAGATACTACTACACATCGATTCAAATGTCTGGAAATAAGATTGACAAAATGTCAGACAACTGGATTTCTCATGTTGTGCTGGCAGGAAAGTAAAGTTTTTCAACCACTTTGGAAATCAATTTGACACTTTCTTGTAAGATTAAATGCACAGTTAAAATAGAGCTAGCAATCTCACTCAGGTATTTACCCAAGAGAAATGAATATAGTCACATAAAGACTTGTAAATAAATTTATTGTATTACCAAAACTGGAAACAACCTAAATGTCCATTAACTGATGAATGGATAAACAAATTCTATATATTCACATATAATACTACTCAGGAATGAAAAAGAATATGCTATAGATATTACATAGATGGGTACAAGAATATGGTGCTAAGTGAAAGAAGCCAGGAAAAAAAAAAGACATGCTATGCATTTATATAAAGTTTAAAAACAAAAGAAAACTAATTTATAGCTATAAAAATCAGATCAAAAGTCATTTGAGAAGGTGGGTGACAGAGAAATAATTGGAGAGGGGAGTTAAAATACTCTGAGTGACAGAAATATTCTATAATACATTTTATAAAACTAATCAAACTGTGCACTTAAAATGGGTGCATTTTATTGCATGTAAGTTATGCTTCAATACAGTTGAAACAGACATAATAAATAGAATTAAAAGGCAAACCACACTATAGAAAAACATTTGCAGTCTGTGTCCCAGACCAAATGCTTGATAGTTTATAATATAAGAAGAACTAAGAAAATTTTTTTTAGAAATTCTAGTAACCCATAGAAAAATAGGCAAAGAATAGACATAAAAAGAAAGACAATGTGTAAAAAGATCTTTAATTCACTTATAAGCAAAATTACAAGGAGGTAACATTTTTACCTTAATACTTAGTAGACATTAAAAAGCTTGATAATAATATTGTTGGTCAGGTTTAGGAAATGCATTTTCATATATTTTTTGTTGGATGTCATTTTGATAAATTCTGTCCAAAGAGCCATAGCTTTACTTAGAAATTCTACACCCAGGACTGTTGTTACTAATAAACTATCATATGTCTGAGTTGATTTATATATAGTGCAAGGATATTCATTGTAGTTTTGTTTGTAATCACATAATAATAGAAAATTAATAATATAATTAGTAGAATTATATAAGAATAAAATTAATAATAGAAATAATGTCCACAAGATATGATAGGCTAATTAAGCTATTTTACATCCATGGTATGGACTACTACAAAGCTATTGCAAAGAATGAAACAGCTCTACACAAACTAATTGAGAGGAGCTCCCAGACATCCAGATATAAATGGTAAAGGGACAAAAACAAGGTGCAGGGACACACACACACACACACACATGCACGCATGCATGTGCGAATAACTGTACATGCTAGCGGGTGATTTGTTTAGATAGAAAAGCAAAATACTGCTTTTTATTTGGCGTTATTTGCTCAGAATATGATGACAAAGTCACTTTTTCCAAGTGTTTTGAGATTGGAGGAAAATTCCATCTCTTAGAAGAATTGATGCTTGCAATCTTAATTTTTAAATTTAATAATTGATCTTGTTCACCCTCCAGATGTATATGCATATTAGAACAATAAGACATGAATAACTGCTACATTATTAGCCATCACACATAAACATTACAAAATACTGTGTGACATTTTCCTCAGATTCAGTTTGATCTATTTGGAGTATAGTCTTTGTGCGTTAAATCCCTGCTGTTATTTGCAATGACATCTAATTAAAAAGGTCATTTTGTGGCCAACTGGGTAGTCCAGTTGTGTGAGCCAAGCATTCTAACTTAACTCTGAAAAGAGCTTTTCATACTGCCAAAGGAAGAAATAACCTACTAAATAATGACTTTTCACAGTAATATCCTAATTTTAGGTGTTGGGTTTCTTAAATGACTTTCGGCATCATAACTGCACAAAATGCTTAAATGACATTTTGGTGCATGCTCTTTGAAGTTGTGTTCTTGTGTTAAGAACAAAGGGAATATTCCACCAGCGAAACATAAATTTGAGGAATTTAGCACAAAACCAGTTACACCTATTTTTTTTTATTATTTTTATTTTGTCAATATACAATGTAGTTAGTTATTGTGTCCCATCACCGAAACCTCCCTCCCCAGTTACACCTATTTTTAATATTAAATTGATTTCTGTAATTCCAAAAATTAAATCAAAATTTTGTAGGTAAATTACATAGAAAGATGATTAAAATGGACAAAGTTTTTGGGTTTCCATTCTTGCCATGAGATTTAATTATGCCAAAGTATATTTTGCTAAGCATATATACCAAAGAAATTTTTTTTCTATTTCTACATTACTACATTTATAATGGTTGTTGAATGAAAGTAAAGGCAAATTAATTTAGTTAGAGATATCTAAAGGAAATCAGAGGCAAGATTTTATTCACCTGAATTTTACAATAAAAAAGAAAATGAAATATTATTTTAAAAGTACAATCAATATTTAATATTCTCCTTGAGTTTCATAATAAAGTTTCTTAAGAATAAGTCTATAGTCACAGTAAGGAAGAAATACAATAAAATACAATACAATATAGATTTGGCATTAATATGTGTATGTGTGTGTCAAAATTGTACAAGATAGATAGACAAATTAAGAAGTCAAGAGACAAAATTGTGGAAGCACACTCCCAGAATTAAGGAGAATGAAAGGAGCGGGCGTGAATAAAGAAGGTTAGGGAGGGCAGATAGATAATTACTAGACAGGGACTTTACAGGTTCCAAAGTGTTAGGTAAATTACTCTTGTACACTGTTTTCCTGAGGCTGTGACTTCAGGGTGTCATTACTTCTTATCACTACTCCTATTACACACTCTGTTAAGATTTTATTTGCTCTTTCTCTCAAGTAGTTCTTCACTTAACATGTTTTTTTATGACCTCTGGGGGTATGACCACATCAATTTTGACATAATGATGCCTGGATCTGACCTCCAGATCAGAAATCTCTGCACCTGGTCTCATTTTGCATGTTTTTTTTTTTTTTTTTCATTTGCTGAAATTTAGGTTTTTTTCCCTTCTCTTTTGCTTTATAGAGTCATTTGTAGAAGGAGCATTTGGATTGTGATAGAAAAAAGTTTGACTTTTATTGCCTAAGATCTTTGAAATGTAATAAAAAATATTTTTCTCTTTTATAGATTTGATTATCTCTTTTATTTCAGAGAACTTTCTTTGGGGAAACATTTTAGTGAGAAAGTTATGCCTGTTAAAGGGCAGGTGTAACATTGTCTTTTTATCTTTGAAACTTTAAAAAATGCTTTATATTATTTCTTATATAAATACTACATATTAATATATAGCATACATCTTATAAATAGTACATATTAAAAATAAATGAATCAATTAATAATTGGAAGACTGTGACATTTGGGGGATGAGCAAGTATGAAATGTTTGTATTTCACACATGTACTGTCTAATTTTTTCCTGATTAAAAATTACACTTTTAGAAAATGGCTTGCTTGTATTGTCCTTAATATATTTCACAATAATATTGTAGACTAGACTTTAAACTGAACTTCCAGACTAATTTACTCCACCTGTTCAATTATTTTCGGGAAAGGTAAAATATATTCTTTCCTTTACATATCCATTCTAATATAAATATTATTATAAAAATTATATAGGTTTTTAGACAACTTAAGTCTGATATCTCAACTACTTAGTATAATTTAATTTCAAGGTTTGCATTTTAAAGTATTTTCTGTTGAAAAAATATTAGATTAAACCATGTGAAAATGCCATTTCTGAAGATAGAAATGTTCAAAAATGGCAATTTAATGTGCTTCAATTGTCCATAAGATTATATTTTGGGCTACATTCAGACATTCTAGAAGACAGTAATAATTTCCAAATAAGTACAACCACAACAAATTACAATTTTTTTTGTAGAACAAATTTGTATATTTATATTGCTTATTTTATACCTCATCTGATTAATGACCTATGAATAACTAACTACCATCCAATTTCAAAATTGATTTTGAAAAATTTTTCAAGGATGGCATTTAAAATTTGGAGAAAGGCGAAGAGATTTTGTTTTGTATATCAGAAGAAGTATTGATTCTCGATTTTTTCCCCACTCTTCCTATTTTTTGATATCATTTTTGATATATTCAGCAATTTAAATATTTCAAGATGAAATCATTAAAACTTATGAAATTGGTCAATGGCCTGGCTAAAAAAATAACTTATGAAATACATAATCATTTCAAGTTTCTGTTGTAAACCTTCCCTTCTACCATTAGTGTTTTTATAGACAGATAAATCTATTGCTTGAAGCAAATATAAATCTAAATAAATTATTTTATAGAAAACTGCTATGATTTCTTTAAATCTTGCTAATACTCACCTGAGAGACATTAGGATTTCCTAGAATGTGAGTAAAACCAAACCAAGTCAAAACAACTTGTTTACCAAATGTCTTTGTTAAAGTGTTTCTTTATATGTTTGCTATAAAGTTTAAACAAATGAATTATATGTTTAGAATGTCTAAAGATAGATTAATTCAGCAATTATCACAGCCTCTAGAACATTTTGTAGCATTAGCTAGAGTTGGAAGATGGAGAATTTAATTTCTCATAATTTTCTCTATCCAAAATAGTAGATTAAAACCACAAATGACTAACATAATGGATTTTGAAAATCCATCTGGCTGCTCAACTTGAAATCTCAGATTTTTTAGGTTCCCACATCCAGTGTGTCAGGTGATTGACAGCCATATGTATGGAAGTGGTGCATGACTGAAATGATGGATAGCCAACCATCAGGAGGACAGAAGGTGCAACTGAGCTTCAATAGGGAAACAAAGGGAACAGATTATTCTAGTCTATTTCCATTAATTTTAGTCACAAGTACTGTCTGCTTTTTCATTTAAAATGTTGAATGTATATGAGCTTTTAGTAAATAAAAACCACCCAATCCTTTTTTTCAGTTTGTGCCTATTGTTTACCAACAGATGATAATAGATGATGAAAGATAGCTGATGACAAAAATGTGCGAGAAATTATACTAAATTAAGATTAATTTACTTTTTAACCCATTCTAAATCTGCCATGGCAAGTGCAGTCAAATCAGACCTAACTAAAAAAAAATATATATGAATTCTCAGGCTACATGGTTGTTAACCAAAATGACTTCATATCATGCATCTGATGCTACATGATAGTGAGATACATGTACTATATGTGATGGAATTGATGCTATATGCTTACAGTTTCTCTCTTTCATTCCAACTGACCATTCTTCCTAGAAATGCTCTCCCCATAACTTCAGGAAGATGGGGATAGTGAAGAGGAAGAAGTGATTTCCCCCCCACCCCCAGCATGGACAATAGATTGAACTCTATTCATTAGAACATACTCTGTATGTGTGTGTGTGTGTGTGCGTATTTACTATATTTTCAAATAAAATTTCTTAAGATAGATGATAGCATCGTATCTACACTGCTGTGACCCTGTTTCATTAGTACAGCTGCTATCTTGTCCTAGAGCATCACAAATAATCTTAGTGCCATCAAATCTAGATCACACAAGCAGGTTTTAAGTCCTCTGCCAATTTCGATCAATGGCTAGTAGCTATTTGGAGGGGTGCGTTGAAGGGAATTCTGAAACAAGGCTGACTCCTCGGGATTCTGTATTGTAATTGCTTGGAAATGTGTGGTATAGGTGTGAGAGTGGGACCATTACTATCTTATTTGATATTTCCAGTCTAGTACAATTTTTGATTCTGACTTCTTGAGTCTATGGAGATTTTAATGGCACTCTGACTTTATCCTGAGGGTCACCCTCATGAAATCCCTGAACAGTCACAACCTAAATTCATCATAGGAACTCAATGTATGCTGATTGGTTCTTGTGTAAGTATCCTATTACTGCTTAACTAATTATTACAAACTTACTGGCATAAAACAACACAAACTAAATTCTTATAGTTCTGATGTTAAGTCTGATGTCAAGGAGTTGGCAGGGCTGCTTTCTATCTGGAAGCTTCAGGGGAAGATTTCTTTTGCCCTTTTCAGCTTCTAGAGGCTACCTGCTTACGTTGTTGTGGCCCCTTCCTCCATCTGCAAAGCACGTCACTCCAACTTCTTGTTCCATGGTCACATCTCCTTTTTCTGACTTTGATCACTTCTGATTACTTTGGCCTACTTGTGTAATACAGAATAATCTCCCCATCTCAAGGTCCTTAACTTAGTTACATCTGCAATGTCCCTTTTTTTTACCATGAAGTAGAATATTCAGAATTCCAGTGATTAGGATGTGGACATCTTTGAGGGCACTGTTTAGCCCACCATGGTATTGTCATTGTCAAATTATGAATTCTGAGCACTTTGGGCCCCCAATATGTGATTAAACATTTTTACTTTCTCAACAAAAGGGGGGGAGGTATAACAGAGCTTCAGAGGTGTTGAGTAGGAGACAAAAAGCTGCACGATTTCTCTTTACATTTCTACCTAGTTGCATTTCACTAAGGTGACATTGTGCCACTGAAGGGAACAAGAGAGACTTTGAAATGCTGCCATGTGTAGCACCCTGTGATGCTGAGATCTGGAAGAGCGTTCATTCTTTTCTTCCTCAGAAGGGAGTCTGTCACTCCACAGGAAGTCTCTTTGAAGCAGCCACAGCTTTGGGGTTGCTGAGTGCAGGGACTTCTCAAAGAAAACACTACTCTTTTCATTTCTTGTCAACGAGGAGTTCAAGTTCAAAAGAATGTTCTCTCTGTTTCCTTGGCTTTTCATATGTCTATTAATAGGACAGTGCCAAGGCTCTGACCAGGAGTTTATAGTAGATTCATGAGACTAATGAGAATGGAGTTAGGTTACTCTCTTTTTCATCTCATTTGTGCAATTACAAAGTAACACGGTCGAGGCATAATGACCCTATGCATTTTGGTAGGATCTTATTCTGGAGAACACCAAAAAGCTTTTAAAGGCGTTAAGCCACTAATCTTCACACTTTAATTGGCAAGAAGATGGAACAACTATTATTTCATTTTTAAAAATGAAGGCTACATCTGTACAAGTGGCAAATCAACCAGTCTAAAGATTTATTATTCTTTTCTTTTCTTTTTTTTTTTTTAAAATGTTCATGTGGGTTCTCAGGTTTACAGGGAGGTTTTAAACTGATTTCCAGATCTTCAGTCATCTTGTCTCATTGCCTTCAGCATACTGCCCCCTGGGAACATGCGGCCCAGTGCAGTGAGGGGTCAGTGAGTACACGTTCCTAGTTGGAGAACTGCCTAATTGGGGCATCTAGTCACTGCTGGCAACCCCCCCTTTTTTTTTTTTTTCCTTTTTGTCTTTTTTTGTGACTGGTAACAGTATCGCAACCCATGGTGTCGCGCCCGTACTGTGACTGGCAACGGGATTGCAACCCTCGGTGTCACGCCCACACCGCTCTCAACCAGTGAGCGGACGGGTCTCTAAATGGGATCCGAACCCTCGGCAGGAGCGCCCCTGCGCTCCCAAGCATCGCACTCTACCGAGTGCGCCACCAGGCCGGCCCAACCCCACCTTTTTTGATGAGGCACCCTTGCATTTCTTGCAGCCATGAAGAAGTAGTGGAGGACTCGAACACCTCCCTAGGGCACAGACACATACCTGCAGCACCAGCGAACCCACCCACTGCTGCCTGACCCAGCTGGGAGCTTCAGAGAGATCTGGCATCTTTCTTGGGGGCATAGCGGCCCAGCCCCAGTGACCCTGTGTGGGATAGCCCACCCCAACTGAGGAGATCGAGTGTCCTAGTAATGCTCTTAGGGTCACCGCAGACATAGCAGTCTCGCCCAGAGTGACCACTCCAGCTGAACAGCTATAAATGGCTGTAGCATCCCTCTTAGGGGCAAAGGGTCCCACCCAAAACTTGTAACATCTTGCTCAGAATATGCCACTTCAACAGAGGTGCTGCAGATCATCCCAGTGTCCCTCCTGAGAATACAGGGTCCTACACACAAATCCAGTGACCTCACTCAGTGTTGCCCGCTTCAACAGCAAAGCTATTATCCCAAAACCTTCCCTAGTACAAGGCTCTGCCCAGAGCCCCAGGGACACCATTGAGTTATCAGCTGTAGCTGAGGAGCTGCCGAACACCCCATTATCCCCATCAAAGCCTAAGGTCCTCCCCCCAACCCCTAGAATCCTCACCCAGGGTGATCCATTTTAGCTGAAGACCTTCAGATCACTCCGCAGCCCCTATCAGGGTCACAAGTCACCAGCCAGGGTGCCAGCGAGTCTGCCCAGGGTCATCAACCTCAGCCAAGAAGCAACAGGGCATCCAGGCACCTATCCTCAAGAACCAGAGATCTTGCCCATGACCTCAACAACCCGGCCTAGCTTCACTCACTTCAGCAAGAAACTACTGAGTGCTCCAGAGCCCAGGCCACAGAGGCACTCACAGACAACTCTCATGTGGAGTATGGTTGAAGTAACCTAATAAGTTTATTTTAAATTTTACTACCAGCTTTTGATAATTTGATCCATTGTCCACACAAATGCAATTCAGTGGACTATTATTATTGCTTTAAAGAGATATCTACTGATTTAAACCTGGTACCTGACATAACCCATGCCCTCTAGATTAACAATCAGGAATTACAGATTTTCAGTTTGGGCGACAAACCAAATGTCCCAGATGTCCCATATTCTCTGAATTTAATCATGCTCCTCCTCATGGAAATATAGAAGTATAATACTCTGTTTAGCAAAAATGTTTTCTCCTTTTTTTTTTAACTTTCTGCAGTGTGTTTGGAATTCAGATCTTTTTTTTTCCAGTAAAATAGTAAGTAGTTATTAAGGTGACTGTATTAGTCCATTTCTGTTGCTTATAACAGAAATACTGGAAACTGGGTAATTTATAAAGAAGCAATATTTATTGCTCACAGTTTTGGATGCTGGGAAGTCCAAAGTCCAGGGAGCAGATCTGCTGAGAGCCTTACTGGTGGGTAGTGACATTTGACAGCAAAGCAGGGTGTCACATGGCAAATGGCAGAAGCAGAGAGAGAGAGAGAGCTTCTCATGCACTCTCCTTTTAAAGCCAGCAGAACCACGCCCATGACCACCATTAAACTATCAAATGGTTTAATCCATTCACTATGGCATGTCCTCACAATCTAATCACCTCTTCAAGACCCCACCTTTCAATGATCATAATCAGATTCACCACCCTCAATAGTTACAGTGAGGATTAAGCTTCAGTGAGTTTGGGGGGACATTCAACTCACAGAAGCGACTAATAAGCTTTTTAAACTCACACTTTGGCTTAGCTGTAAGCCTTTTGAGTTCCTTTGTTTTGATAAATGAAGAAAAGAAGTGTGAAGAGACTCTGGATTCTGGTGTAAGCAAAAGGCTCTCTGATGTGGAGGGTTTATAAGTCGAGAGGGACCTAGAAATAATTTTCCCTTCAATACTACTTTTATTTCTCTAAGTGATAAACTCCGAGAGTCCAAACAAGTTGGGATAAGATGGGCTTGTGTCATCCTTTGTAGATGTTTGCAGGCTACTGGAATGCTGTTGGGCAATCTCAGTGTGTTTCTTTCTCTCTTTCTCCTTTTGTACACCATGCTTATTATACTGTGAGGGGAATTAGGCATTCTGTGCTTTTCTTGAAGAAGTATGTTTTATTCCATCTTTTCTGAATGGCATTTTGACAAATTATATCTAAAGTCTTAAAAATGTATATAATTTTTGAAGTAGCACTTCCTCTTTTAGGTATTTTCTTTTGAGGAAATAATCACAGACATTCAAAGATTTCTGATTGAGGATGTTCTTTGTCATTTCTTAATGACAATGAAAGATTAAGAATAATACATACGTTCATAACATGAATTGGTTAAATGTATCAAATCTGTCTGAGTCCAGTCACGAGATAGAAACTATGGGGTAGTCTGAACGGGAGTAGAAATCACACTGTGGGTTAAATGGGGAATTTAATGTAAGAATAATTAAACTCTAATAAAAGTTACTACATTGTATAGATAGATAAATAAGAGGGAGAGAGAGATAAAGAGAGAGAACACTGAGGGAAAACACCCAAGGAATGACAAACTTGGAAGAAGTTCAGACCTCACCGAAGGCGTAGTTTAGCTCACTGGATAGCAAAGAAGTTCACTGGTTTGGTCAGGCTGGGGCTGGTTTGCAGTACTTGGGCAAGTAGGACTGAACTGTGCAGAATGCAGGCAGGGAGCAGGTGATCAGCAACTGGGGTAGAGGCCTGCAGAGGGGTGGGAAGCCTTGGGGCTGCAGGCAGCAGTACAGGCTCAGTGAGAATGCCCTGGACATAGATCCTGCACAAGGGACTGTAGGGAGAACAGCAGCTCTGTAGGATACCCCCCAAATGCAGGAAGGCTGCTCATGAACCTTCAGAGGGTATCAGGGCTGGTGTGGGTGAGAGGACTTCAAGGTCTTTAGGTTAAGAGAGCCACAGAAAGTTTATCTCTAGCCCTAAGCTGTAATTTCGCCAAAGGTTCTTGTGTTCTGGACCCACAGCTAGAGCAGATCCGTACCAGATGTCCTCACACCCACATCTCTGATGTCCTCACACCCCCACCCTGAGCTGCAGCTGAAAAACACAGAGGAGCCCCTTCCTCCTGCAATGCTCCACCAGCATTCTCTACTGAGAGAGCTTCACACTGTACCTATGTTAAAGAAGAAATATTTAAAGAAATTCCATCTATTTTCACAGAACATGTGTTGAAAGATGAATTTAGAGGTAAAAGGCAATAAGTTATTAACTAACACACACATGATGGTGGATCATTAAATTGCATCATATAAAGTGCACAACCTTGAAATGTATAGCCCATATAGTAGGGTGTTCCTCTGGAGCAAAGAGGCTTTTTTAACACCCAGAAGAAAAGCTTTGGCTTTCCTAAGCTCAGAATGTCTCTCCTATAATAGAACTCACTTGTATTCAGGTGATACCTGACCCTCTTTGAGTCATCCTAGGGGAACTGGAGCTCAGGAAACCAACACAAATACTTTTGCTGTGAGTAATAATGTACTTTGTCTTTTACCCAAGTTTCTTGTCTTCTGTGAACAACCACAGAGATGTGGCTGCCTCACCTGCTGTGTTTTAAGTAAGGTAAAATTTCAGACTCTCCTTCCTCCGTTTTTAACTCACATACAATAAGTGAGTAAATAAGTTAGTAAATAAATAAAGATATTTTCACAAACTGGCAGGTATTATAAGAAAGATAAAGTGGGGGAACAGCACAGAATGACGGGGAGGTCTGCTTTAGTGAGGTGGGTAAGGAAAGCTGCTCTGCAGAGTCGACTCAAAGTTGAAACATGAAGAATGAGAAGGAAAATGCAGTAGTGGAATTTTGGTGAAGAGAATTATGTAACAGGAAGTGCAGATGCAAAGCCCCTGAGATGGCATCAGAGTTGGCCTGTTTGAAGGACACTAGAAGGCCCGTGTGATGGGAGAGGTGGATGAGAGAGAGACCAGGAAGGAAAAGAGTGTGTGTGTGGGGGGGTGGGGAGACAGCAGGGCCAAGTTCCACGATGGAAGGCAAGGGAAGCCAGGGAAGGTTTTAAGTAGAGAGAATGTTCTGATTAATGTTTCACAAAAATTCTGGAAGAGAAGTATTAAGAATAGAGGCTGGCAGACTGGTTAGGAGAGGATCGACATAAACAGCTGTGCTGATTGTGGCCTGGATCATTATCTCATAACTAGGAAAATAAATAGTACGAAAATCCAGTAAAACAAACAAACAAACAAAAACATCAGCAGCAGGAAACACAGAAAATGGATACTTTCTGACCTAAGTTCTGAAAAGTAAAGGCCAAGAAGAAACAAAAGATTTTATCATGATTCAATGCAATATTGAAAGATACTTAACCCCATGCTCAGAGATCAGAAGTGCTTCTGTAAAAGGTGGTGAATCAGCAACTCCAGTGAAGTCTTACTGTGTTCATCAGCATGGAAAATAGGTAGGAAATATCTGAGAGCCCATATATTCATAGAGAATCTCACTGGGGCTTGCTATTCTTAGGGCCAGACAATAGACAACAAATTGGGGGAATAATTTGACATTTATTGCTGCAGCTGCAGTTTTTATTTGAGGACCTGAACTCTGGTCTCCTTTCTTAAGTACCTCTATGCCAGAATTACTTCCACCTAACTGGAAATCTAGCTTATGTCTAATGGCTGGGGGTAGGGAGGAGGCAATCACAAGTATCAAATTGCTCCCCCAATAATATACTACAAATATATATTTCTTTTTATATGTACATAATTACATAATTGTGTGTATGTATACATGTGTGTGTATACACATACACACACTCTAGGGAGGTCTTCAAAAAGTTCATAGAAAGATTCATATTATCTTTTAATTCTATCTTTCCACAAACTTTTTCACATACTCTCGTATGTGTTCATGTGTGCACATGTGCACGCTCATTCTGGTTAAAAAAATACTTATTTAAGGTTTATCAATTTTAAGGTACTACTTTAAAGTCTATTTCACTTGAGTGTTCAAATAAAATTTAACAATTTCTCTGAAAATAACATATGAAGGAAACTCTCATTTAAAAAAATTATTTCTGCCCATGGATCTAATGGTTTATCTATATATTTATTTATCTTGAGAAATATCCACAGTTATATTTATCTGGTGTTAACAATGCTCAGTTGATTATTTTTTCTTTATAATTTTTTGTATGACTTTTATTTTTATTATAGTCATATACCATTTTAATAAATGAAATATTCATGACTTTCAAAAATATTTTAGAAGATGACATAGTAATATGAAAAATTACTGAAAAAATATTGAGTTAATTAACAGGCTATACGTTAATATGTATTGTATGATCCAGTTTTGCAACAGATTATACATATACTCAAATACACATGCATAGGAAAAAAAGAAACTTTGTATACAAAATACTAGGAGTAGATTATTCTGAATTTTGTGATAAATTTTGTTTGCTCCTTTGTGCTTTTTAATACTTAATATTCAAGAACAAACATGTATTACATAATCAGAAAAAATCTGTTATTTTAAAGTAGGGCCTTCTATAATAACATACCTGTTAATCTGTAATAACCCTTTTACTGAGGACAACTAGAAAACGGGGAAAAGCACATAAAATCAGGTTGAAGACACTAGGGATCTAATTACGAATTAAAGAGCACGATCCCAAGGAAGTCAGAAACTTGTAGGTTTGGAAAACAAATAAAAGAAAATATTTCCTTTTATGCACACTACATATTGATGGGTCAAAAAATCTCATTTAATTTATAAATTCATTCATTTATTTATTTATTCACTCAGCAAAAATGTTTCAAGAAACTCAGTACCTGTTAGATGTTAAAGATAAATAAATAAGAAAAGATAAATAGGGAATAGGTAATAGTCCCTCTTTTCAAGAGTATTAGCATCTACTGACTATAATTTTTCAATTAAGAATAAACATATATTATATATATATATATCTCAAAAAAATCAGATTTGATTAGTGTTACTACCAATAGACTTAAGTAATCTCTATACGATTAACATCCAATAGAATAAATGTATTGTGAGCCACACAGATAATTTTAAGTATTCTAGCAGCCACATTGAAAATGTGAAATTAAGCCAGTGAAATAAATTTCAATAATATATTTTATTTAACACAATTCATCCAAAGTATTATCATTTCACCATGAAATCAATATAAAAATTGTAGTAAGATATTTTCCATTCTTTTATTTATACCAGGTCTTTGAAATTTGGCATGTGGTTCATATTTTGTCCTTGGTTTTATTGATGTAGTGCATCACATTTATTGACTGTTCATGTTGAAGCATCCTTGCATTCCTGGATAAATCCCACTTGATCACAGGGTATAGTTATTTTTCTTTATATATTGTAATCAATTTTCATGGCCCTTTACCACTTCCTCTCTTTCCCCCATCCCCATCCCCTTTTCCCAACTCTGGTAACCTCAGTTCTGTTATCTTCTCTTGAAAGTTCAATGTATTATTGTGATTGTTGTAGCTTTCTTTCTTTTTAAAATTTATTTGTTTATTTATTTATTTATTTTCATCTCTTACATTTAAGTGAGAACATGCAGTATTTCTCTTTCTGTGCCTGGCTTATATTGCTTAACATAATTTTCTCTAAGTTCATCCATGTTACTGTGATTGGCAGTATTTCATTCCTTTTTATGGCAGGGTAGTATTCCATTGTACACATATTCTGTGAGGTTCAGCAAGACAGAGAAAAGGGAGACTCGAGCCAGGCACAATTTCAGCCAAGAACCTTTATTCCACTAATGTGGAGGGGAGACTGAGTCAGATCAGCTCCCACCCCCATACAGACTAACAAGATTTCATAAGGTTTGAATTAGAGGAAGGGCATTGGGTGGCCGTTTTTGCATAAGAATACCTTTTGCACAAATTCCAGTTTTTCTCAGAAAGCAAGGGGGTAGAGGGTGGAAAGTTGATTAACATGGATGTGCCGATGTTAAGCTGGCCATAAGGCCTCATACATACCACATTTTCCTTATCCAGTCATTCGATGATGGACATTTAGGTTGGTTTCAACTCTTGGCTTTTGTAAATAGACCTGCAATACACATGGAAGTACAGGTGTCCCTTTGACATGATGGTTTCCATTCTTTTGGGTATATACCCAGCATTGGCAGTTCTATTTGTAGTTGTTTGAGGAACCTCCATACTGTTTTCCATAATGGCTGCACTGCACCAATTTACAGTCACACCAACAGTGTAGGATGGCTCCCCTTTCTCCACATCCTTGCCAGCATTTGTTATTCTCTGTCTTTTTGATAATAGCCAGTCTAACTGGAGTGAGATGATATCTCAATGTGGTTTTGATCTGCACTTCTTAGAGGCTGAGTGTTGTTGAGCATTTTTTCATGTGTTTCTTTGCCATTTGTATATCTTTCTTTGGGAATGCTTATTTAGGTCCTTTGCCCATTTTTTAAATTAGGTTATTTGTTTTTTTTACTATTAAGTTGTTTGAATTCCTTGTATATTCTGAATATTAATCCTTTGTTGGATACAAATATTTTCTCCCACTCTGTAGGTTGTCTTTTAACTCTGTTAATTGTTTCTTTTGTTGTGCAGAAGCTTTTTAGTTTGATATAATCCCATTTGTTTATTTTTTCTTTTGTTGCCTGAGGTTTTGGGATTATATACATAAAGTCTTTGCCCAGTCCTACTTCCTGAAGTGTTTCCCCTATATGTTTTTTTAGGGGTTTTATAGTTTCAGGTCTTATATTTAAGTCAAAAATCAATTTAAATTGATTTATTAGCAATTTAAATTGATTTTAGTATATGGCAAGAGATATGAGTCTAGTTTCATTCTTCTTCATGAACTTGCAAAGTTCAAAGACAGAGAATTCTAAAAGCAGTAAGAGAAAAGTGTCAAGTCACCTATAGGGGAGCCCCCATTAGACTAACAGCAGACTTCTCAACTGAAACTCTACAGGCCAGAAGAAAATGGGATGATATATCCAAAATACTAAAAGAAAAAAAATTGCAAGCCAAGAACATTTATTTTTATTTTTTTCTTAATTTTATTTTGTCGATATACAATGAGGTTGATTATTGTGGCCCATTACCGAAACCCCCCTCCCTCCTCCCTCTCCCCCCTCCCACCCAACAATGTCCTTTCTGTTTGCTTGTCTTATCAACTTCAAGGAGTTGTAGTTGTTAAGTCTTCTTCCCCCACCCTCCGGTTTTTTTTTTTGTGTGTGTTTATTTATTTATTTTTAGCTCCCACCAATAAGTGAGAACATGTGGTATTTCTCTTTCTGTGCCTGACTTGTTTCACTTAATATAATTCTCTCAAGGTCCATCCATGTTGTTGCAAATGGCAGTATTTCATTTGTTTTTATAGCTGAGTAGTATTCCATTGTGTAGATATACCACAATTTCCGTATCCACTCATCTGATGATGGGCATTTGGGCTGGTTCCAACTCTAAGCCAAGAACATTTAAAATACTAAAAGAATAAATTGCCAACCAGGAAAAAAATTGCCAGTCAAGAATACGAGAACAGCAAGGCTATCCTTTAGCATTGAAGGAGAAATAATATATTTACCAGACAAACAAAAACTGCTGGAGTTCACTACTATATTACCAGCCCTACAAGAAATCCTCAAGGGAGTACTGCATCTAGAATCTGAAAAACAATAATCACTACCATGAATACACAAGAAAGAACAAAACTCTCTAGTAGAACAAAAATGCAAATGATAAAGTGAAAGAAACTTTATATAATCACCTCAAAAAACCAATGAACACAGAAGACAGACAATAAAATGTAAAGAAAGGAACAAAAGATATTTGAAACATCCAAACAAAAATCAATAAAATGCCAGGAAAGTCAACACCTTTCAGTAATGACTCTTAATGTAAATGGATTAAATTCCCCACTCAAAAAACACAGACTGACTGATTGAATTAAAAAGATAGTCTCAACTATACGCTGTCTTCAAGAGACTCACCTCACCTGCAAAGACACATAGACTAAGAGTGAAAGGATGGAAAAAGATATGCCAGAGAAATGGAAACCAAAAATGACCAGGAATAGCTTTTCTTATACCAGATAAAATGGACCTTAAACCAAAAACCATAAAAAGAGACAAAGAAGGCCACTATATAACGATAAAGGGATCTATCCAGCAAGAACACAAAAATCATAAATACAATGTTGTTTTTATGCCTGTTAACACAGCATTCATTCTGCAGCCTGTGGATCAAGGAGTTATTTCAACTTTTAAGTCTATGAAACTTCCCAGTTTGCTCATCCATAAGAAGCAACTCTTCATTTGTTAAAGTTTAATCATGAGATTGCAGCAATTTAGTCACATCTTTTGGCTTCACTTATGCTTGTCTTACTATTTCCACCACATCTGTGGTTACTTCCTCCACTGATGTCTTGAACTTCTCAAAGTCATCCATGAAGACTGGAATCAGCTTCTTTCAAACTCCTATTAATGTTGACATCTTGACCTTCTCCTGTGAATCACAAATGTTCTACTATTGGTACAATGCTATCGAACAGCATCACATGCCACAGAGAAATCTTCATGAAAGGAAGAGTCATTGGATGAAGCAAACTTCATTGCTGTCTTATTTTAAGAAGTTGCCACAGCCACTCCAACCTTTAGTAGCAACTACCCTAATCAATCAGTGAGCATCCATCACCTTCAAGGCAAGACCCTCCATTACCAAAAACATTATGGCTTGCTGAAGGCTCAGATAATCATTAGCATTTATTAGCAATGAAGTATTTTTTAATTAAGGAATGTAAATATTTTAGACATAATGCTATTGCATACTTAATAGACTACAGTAGAGTATAAACATAACTCTTGTATGTACTAATAAACCAAAAAATTTGTGTGACTCATTTTATTGCAGTGATCTGGAACCAAACCTGCACTATCTCCAAGTTATACCCTTGGAGAAAATCCTAATATGATAAAAGATATCTACATAAGATATAACACTTAATCATGAATAGTTGACATCTTTCCCTCTGGAATAAGATAACTATGTCTACTTACCACTTCCATGCAACAATCTATCAGAAGTTGTAAGCAATATATAAAAAAAAAAATGTCGGAAGAGAACATAAGCTTATCTTCATTTATTGTGTATGTAGAAAAATTAAAATAATCTAAGATAAATTGTTAAAATTAATGTGAAGTTATTATAGTAGTTCTTTTCAAGGTCAATATATAAAACTCAATTACCTTAGTACAACAAGCAAACAATTAAAAAAGAAGCAAAAAATCCCATTTTCAATGGCATTATATCATCAAATACCTAGAATAATTCTAAGAAAAACTACGCCCTGTCTACAAAGAATATTATAAACATTATTGATGTAATTATAGAAGATCTAAATAGATAGAGGTATAAACCAAGATTAAATATGTCCATGATCCCAAACTAATCTATAGGAACACTAAAATAGCAATAAAAAATCCAGCAAGTATTTTTTTGTGGAAATTTGTAGAGTCAATCTAAAGTTGTTTGCAAGAGCAAAGGAATAAAAATAAGGAAGACAATCTTATGAAGGTATACAATGGGGGAACTTGCTACAGGAGATATAAAAATTATTATAAATATTCAACTTTTGAGATATTGTGGTATGACAGAAGATCGATAAATAGATTACTGTAGCAAAAAAACAGCCCGGAAATAGACCCACACATATATGAACACTTAATTTATAATAAAGATTTTTCGGCAGAGCAGGAAGAAAAAGATGGTCTTCCCAGTATGTGGTGTTAAGTCAATATGGCAAAAAATAACAATAACTTGACTCCAGAAAACAAAACTTTACTCCTGCCTTTTACTTCTCAACAGGACAATTGCTGGCAACATCAAAAGCAGAGCATAACACTTTTCAAGATATGACTTCATGGGTGAGAAAGATTTTTAACAGTAGAGAGAAAAGCATTAATCATCAAAGAAAAGATTATTAAATTAGTTTATATTAAGAGTAATAACCTTGTTCGTCAGAATATATTTTTAATAGTGAAAAAGCAAGCTGCAGAACAGAGTAAGGATTCATATTCTGAATTTACAAAGAGCTCCTAGAAATCAATAAGAAAAAATAAGATAATTCGATAGAATTATGGGCAAAAGATGAACAGAGATTTCACAAAGCAAGATATCCAAATTGCCAGTAAACATTGTAAAAGGTGCTCATCTTCATAATCAGGGAATTACAAATGAAAACTTCAAGGAGATAAAGCCATCATTTACCAAAATAGCTATTATTAAACAGTCAATCAAACAAACAAATGAAAACCAGGCAATATAAAGAGTTGGTAAGAATGTAGAACAAAATGGACAGCTGGTGGGACAATATTCGTGTATTTCTTCAAAATTATTGCAAAACACTTTGGATAACTTTAGCAGTATTTACTAAAGTAAACTTACTCATTTTATATATTCCAGTATTCCATTCCATTACCCAATGGAAATGTACACAGATGCACACCAATAGATAAACTCAAGAATGTTTAGTGCAGCATAATACATAAAAGCCACATGCTGAAAACAGCACAAAGGTCCAAAAATAAAACAGATAAATAAGTGGAATGAAATACTACTCAGTATTCAGGAAATGGAACGCTACTCAGAAACAAAATAATGGCTTACTAACACTTAATAATATATATTACTTTACAATGATTAATGTTGAATAAAGGATACAGGTGAATTTATACTATGCAATTCTATTTATATCAAGTAAAAAAAGGAAAAGAAGAAAAATAATACAATCGTGTTTGCAGTTGTACTCTTAGGTGATAAAAATATAAAGAAAAAAATGGCTATCATAAAAGTTACACTTACAGGAAGGAAAAAGAATTGATATGCAGGGTGTTTTTTGGCCCGAGTTATAATTACAAGAATGTTTGCTTTACAATGATTTGTTAGGCTGTGTATTTGTTTTATTTGCCTTCCTGTATGTGTCATATTTCACACAATAAAATAAAATTGTTTTAATAATTAGGATCCTATGCAACTTTTTAATGAAAAAATGATTCTGAGGTGGGTCCTTAAAGTGCATGTATATGCTCTTTATATTTGTCATCTCAATAAACATTTACTTTATATGTGGGTTATAATAGGCTCTATACTGGATGACTGTGAATCAGAGTCACATAAAATGTCCTTTCTTTTCAGAATTCATAGTATAGAGGAAGAGAATCAACACAGAAGTATGGTTGTTCTTTTAACATAGTTTTTAGCTATAACAGAAAATTGTTGTAAAAATCTCTATTTCCTGGGCCGGCCCGGTGGCGCACTGGATGGTGCGCCGCTTGGGAAGCGCGGCGGCGCGCGCCGCCCGAGGGTTCGGATCCCACATACAGACCGGCTCCCGCTCACTGGCTGAGCGAGGCGCGGGAGCAATACCGAGGTTTGCAATCCCGTTGCCGGTCCCTGGTCCGGTACGGGGGCAACACTGAGGGTTGCAATCCGTTGCCGG